>NC_042615.1:511968781-512051448 GCF_901001135.1 Rhinatrema bivittatum | reverse complement strand
CCTGGATGAGCAGAATCTCTATACATCCCCAGGCTGCAGGCCTAACTTGAAAAGGGAGATTGCAGCCTGTGTCTCTCTCCAAGAAGAGGTTTGCCAGAGGGCTTCTTACCCTCATGAGATTGAAGATCTCAAACAGAAAGGCGAGAGATAACGTTGTGCATATTTATATTTTTGTATTTGAAAATTTAATAGAGTAGTAGTAGTACTAGAATAGATTATGTTATATAATATTACAAGTAGGGATGTGCATCGTTTTATATGTTGGGTTGGGCTTCATTTTCCACTGGGTTGGGGTTTTTGTTTTTTTGTCAATTTTCATCGAAAAAAACGGGGAAAAAACCCCCACCCCAACCCTTCCAATTTACTTAAATACAATGTTAAATAAACAATGTTTAATGTAACGCCTTTATTGCACAGTTTTATTCTATGTAAACCGACCTGATTCGATACTTGTATTGAGAATGTCGGTATATAAAATCCGAAATAAATAATAAATAAATAACTCCCCACCCTCCCAACCCCCCCAAAACTTGCCTAAAGTCCCCTGGTAGTCCAGTGGGGTCCCGGGAGCGATCTCCCTCTCTCGGGCTGTCGGCTGCCAGTAAATAAAATGGCGCCGGTGGGCCCTTTGCCCTTACCATGTGACAAGGGCTACTGTTGCCATTGATCAGCCCCTGTCACATGGAAGGAGCAATGGATGACCCACATCATTTTCTAAGATGGCGCCGGCCTTCCATTGCTCCTACCATGTGACAGGAGCCGACCAATGGCACTGGTAGCCCCTGTCACATAATAAGGGGAAAGGGCCACCGGCACCATTTTGTTTACTGGCAGCCATCGGACCGAGAGTGGGAGATCGCTCCCAGGATCCTGCTGGACCACCAGGGATTTTAGGCAAGTTTTGGGGAGGTCAGGAAGGTGGGGAGGGGTTGTAATTAAGTAAATTGGAAGGGTTGGGTTTGGATTTTTTTTTAAATAAATGTGCCCCTCCTCCCCTGTGCTAACCCGAAAATGATTTTTCCCTGAAATTTTGTGGAAAACCCGATCATTTTTCGGGTCCTCTAATCCATGCCGAATTGGACAATTTGAAATTGTCCAATTCGGCAAAACAATTGCACATCCCTAGTTATTAGTACATATTATAATAAATGTATTTTAGAAGAACAGAAATAGCACCATACTATACTAAAAAAGAAAGCAGTTATCTGAGGTATTATTTGTGAAATTGCAGCATCTAGAATTTTGAATGCCACATTGAAAGATAAGTAAATATAAAATAGTATCTATATTTACTAACTTTTCTATGTGGCATACAAAATTACCTAGCAGGTCAAGGCAAATCTTGGTCATGTTTAATGTTATTCCTTTATCCCTCTAATTCTAAGGTCATCATTTGAGACTTCATGAGGGTAAGTGGCTCAAGGAAATCCGCAGAACCCTGTCCAATCCCTTGCCTGGTAGGTTGTTTTAGAATACTACTGTGACACAAACATTATTCCTCCAATAAGTGTGCTGCTGCTGCTGCTGCACTAAATTTTCCTTGTAATGACATTTGCTATATGTTATTATAATAGTCATTGAATGCAATTGCCTGTGGCTATAGTGTTACTAGTACTGATGACCTCACTCTTGTGCTTTTCAACTGTTATCCTTCCAATTTTGAACTGTGTCTTGTACAGAACTGCACACTGACTGTAGCAGGGATGAGGCGGGGCTTCCTGGATCTAGCTGCTACCCGAGGAGGATAGAGGCAACAGCCTCAGCCAGTGGGCCAGGTAATACAGTAGTATACTGTCTGAGGCTGAAAGACAAAATCATTTTTTATCATTTTCTGAGATCAGTCAGTTATGGTGGCTGGGATGGATGTGTGAGTAACACGTGATATTTTAATGCCCTCGTAGGTATTTCACCACAATGTGTTTTACAGAGAGAGAGAAAGAGAGAGCGAGCCTCTGTGGAGGCTCTTAGAAAAACAGAACTACATTATTTTTTATCCCACTGTAAGAATAATTCAGGGTGAGGTTTGTGTGGTGAATTTGGGTTTAGGGGCCACTTTAAGTTTAAGATGCACAGTGAGATGTGCGAACAGCACAGCTAGCTTTAGTGAAATTTTAATGTGCTTTTGAGGAATGGAAGGAGAAAAGAGGAGATTTGTAGTGTACCATCATGTTCTGTCCACCTTAATGCCAGCTAGGTAGAGAGGGTATTGAGCTAGGTAGAGAGAACATGGTATGAAAATCTCTTTTTTTTTCTCCTTTTAATCCCTCAAATACCATAATATCTATCTAGATATATCCCCTCCCCCCTCCCCCCCCCCCCCCCCCCTGTTATGGACTCCTCATTTTCCTAAAACTTTCAAAGTTAGTAAACTAAATGTATTGTATGATTGTGTGTTTAATTAAATATACAGACTATGTTATTGGAATATTAACACTCAAATATTTTTTGCTTATTTATTTGACATATATGCATTGTTCTATGTCTCATGTTTATATATTTTTTTACATTTCCTTACAGGACAAAAACAGGTGGCGGCAGCAGTAGCAGCAGCAGGTCAACTGACATCTGTGACTGCCAGCAGCCAGGCCCCCACCCTTCTGTACTTCCCGCAGGATCTCCTCCATGTAGTTCTGGAGTACACTATGCTCTCCTGCAGAAGATCCTGCAGGAAGTACGGGACTCCAGGGCGGAGATCAGGGCAGGCCTCAGGGTGTTGGAGAGGGTACCAGCCCTGAAGGAGGCCTCTCAGGAGCAGAAGGCAATGGCATCTCATGAGGAGATGCCGGTGCCCTCTGCTCCAGAGCAGGATCCTCCTGGGATGTGACCCTCTTCTCCAACACCCTGAAGTTTCTACCCCAGACCACATATGTGACAGTGTATATATGTAATATAATAGTATAAACATTACTTTGTTTTATATCTGTTTCAAAAAATAAATAATATTGTTAAATGAAAAATGTATTTCTTTTTGCAATTTTAGAAATATTAGGGGACTGAGAGTTCTATTGTGAAAAACTGTCCGCAGTTCATGTTTGATTACGCTTATAGATGTCTTTCTGTACAATTACTACTAGTAATTATTATTAATTACTAAATTTACTGGCCATGTTCCTTCTTCTCCAGACGATTCACATTGGCTGAGAGGAACTATGGAATCAGAGATAAAGAATTGTTGGTGATAAAGATGGTGTTCGAAGAGTAGACCCTGGCTCAAGGGTGCTCAACACCAGATTTCGGTTTTTACTGACCATAAAAACCTAGAATACCTTCGTCACGCCAGCACCTCAACCATAGACAGGCGAGGTGGTCCCTGTTCTTTAACAGGTTTGATTTCATCTTAAAGTACCGACCTGGAGATAAAAACATCAGAGTGGATGCCCTTCTCGCTCATTCCTATCTGAAGATGTGCCTGACACTCCGCAACATATCATTGAACCTGAGGAGCATAATTCTTTCAGCCACTCACCCAGTACCTGCGGGCAAGACATTGTGCCTGCCTACCTCATGACTCTAAATTGGCTGGACATCCCGGTCAAAGAACCCTGGCAAAGCTGCAAAAATTCTACTGGTGGCCGTGATGAGAGAAGATGCCTTCGCTTATGTAGCGGCCTGTACCAACTGTGCCAGAAAAAACCTCTGCCCGGTCATCCTTGGGGCCAACTACAACCTTTACCTACCGGATGAGCCCTGGACTCACATCGCCATGGACTTCGTGGTGGACTTACCCCTCTCCGGGGGCAACAACACTATCTGGGTAACGGTGGATAGATTCTCAAAAATGGCTCACTTTGTGGCGCTTCCTGGCTTACCATCTGCCAGTGAACTTGCAAAGCTCTTCATCAGCCACATATTCTATCTGCACGAATACCCAAGCACATAGTCTCAGACAGAGGTGTACAATTCACAGCCACATTCTGGAAGGCTCTTTGCAAGAAGTTCGATATCACTCTCACTTCACTTCATCTTACCATCCGCAATCCAATGGCCAAACTGAGAGGATGAACTGTACCCTCAAACAGTTCCTCAGAGCCTATGTCTCTTCACGCCAGAATGACTGGGCTGAACTTCTACCGTGGGCCGAGTTTTCCATCAACTCTCATCCAGCAACATCTACTGATCAACACCATTCGAAGTGGTATATGACGACTACCTTCACCACCTTTGCCACTTCCGCTTTCAGTGTCATCCCCAGCACAAGCCACTGCCGATGAAATTCAACATCTTTGGAAGAAGACAAAGGAGATGCTCATCAAAGCTGGAATTCAGCAAAATGAGACTATGACATGCATCATGGCAAGGCTCCTGAACTTAAGCCTGGTGATAAGGTCTGGTTGTCTACGAAGCACCTTAGATTGAAGTTGCCATCTGCTGCTTCATCACTATGTCGGACCATTCCCTATCCTCCGACGTCTGGGCAATCTCCTACAGTCTCAAACTTCCTCCAGCAATGAAGATCCATAACGCGTTTCACATGTCTCATTACTGAAACCGCTCATACTCAACAAATTCAGCACCAAGACACCATATCCTACTCCTGTTGACACAGAAGAGGCCCTCGAGTACAAAGTAGATGCTATACTTGATGTACGAAAGAGAGGCAGAGTATGGGAATACCTCCTGTCATGGGAGTGCTTTGGATGAGAAAATAACTCATGGGAACCAATGTCTAACATTTTGGACAAAGAGATGCTGAACCAATATCATCGTGCACAACCTCGTAAAACAAGACCTGGTAGGGGGTCTGGAGGAGGCCCTTTGAAGGGGGGTACTGTTGCGTCGGTCTCAGTCGGCTTCGCCCGACTGCCTCACCTCTATTTCAGCCTTCTCCACCAGCCTCGGGAGAATGGCATCTGTCATCTCCTTGCTGCACCCTCCGGCTTCCCCGAAGTGGCTCTGGTGCGGCGTCCAGCCATTTGACCTAGGCCTCCTAGGGCATGTGCGCGCATACCTCAAGTCTTGTAGCAGTGTTGGTGTGAAGTTTGGGGGCGTCCCCCTCGAGTGACATTGCTGCTTCCGCATACAAAAGGTTGCCCATTTGCTGACTCTCGCTGAGTTAGCAACAGATTGGATTCATTCCGGTCTGAAGCTGCTCTTCCGCTTCTACACTGCTGGAAGCCACCTTCACCCTCCGGTTTCTACTAACCTGGGTACCCGCTCCTCGGGGACCCTTTGCTTATTTCCAGGTGCCTATCCTAAATACAGGTACTTGCTCCTCGAGGGCCTGTATGTCTATCCTGGTGCCTGCTACCAATTCTTCAACCTGATGGAACACTACCTATCAGCTACAGAGTGAGTACAACTTCTCCCAGTCTGTCCATCTACAGCTCCTTGCTGCTCATCTGCATCGGGCCCTACACCACCATTGTAGACGGGTCTCCTCTGCCGAGGATTACAGACTGTTAATACCTATCCTCTCTCTACTGCTCATTGGGAACTCTATCTACTCAGCTACCAGGAGTGTGTTATAACATCTGCCAGTCTGTCTCTCCTATAGTGCCTTACTGGACATCTGCATCGGGGCCTACACCACCTTTGTGGGATGGGTCTCTTTCGCCAAAGATCACAGACTGTTGCTACCTAATCTACTCTCTACTTCCACCTCTGGAGAACCACACTAGCTGTATAATAAAAGATATATTCTCTGTGTTTGTGCATCTGAGTCTAGCCCAGTGCTTCAGTTCCCTACGGAGCTCCTCCCCGTAGGAGAAACCATCACTGTTGCCCCTGAGAATCCACCAAACACCTCGATATCATAACAATGACAAGTTTGTTATAGGTCATGAGTACATTTTTTGCAGGGTTTGATATTACTTCATCATATACATAGCAGTGGAAAGAAGCTGTGATTCTGTTACTAAGGTGACAAGAGTATTAGAATATTCATTTAGGGGTAATTTTGAAAAGGATTTACATGTCTAAATGTAACTATCTAGTAATTTTCAAAAGCCATTTACACGCGTAAAATGCATTTACATGAGTAAATCCTATGGACAATTCAATGGTATATATTTTAGCAATTTTCAAAAGCCCACTTACACCAATAAAGTACATTTACATGTGTAAATCCCAGTTTTAAGCATGTAAATGCTTTTGAAAATAAGGTCCATAATATTTCATATTAAAAGAAGAGGGTAGTTTTCTAACTGCTTGTGCTGGTGTAAGGTCTGCAAGTGTTTTTTACCTGCAGACTTACAATGATTTTCAAAGAGAAAGTAATGTGTACTTTTCCTTTGAAAACGATCCCCAAAAATATCCGCACACATTTACACCTGTGAGTGCATTATTACTTTTTGGAGAAAAATTACACATAAAGTGCAAATTCCTCTCCGACCTTGCCCACAAGAATGTCTCTGCTTACTCTGAGTAAATTTAAGCATCTACAGGCTCTACGTATATAAGTTTACCCAAATTTAGGGTGGGCAATTTTGTAGAAGACCATATCTGTGATTAAAGCACTGTTTTACCATGGAATTACTTTCAAAATAGCTGATATGGATATTTAAAACTAAATAATACACTGATTAACCCTTGCAGCCTGTTGAACTACCTCCCATTGTAAAAATGTTAATTTAATGTAAATATCTTTATCTAATGTTATCCTCTCCCTTTCTTCTCTACTCCCAGTTCTAGTACCTTGTTATTTGTAACTGCTTCCTCCTCACTAATAGGTTACTCATTTGTTCTTTGTACACCCCTGTTCTATGTAAACCGGCATGATGTGATTGTATCATGAATGCCGGTATATAAAAATTTTAAATAAATAAATAAATAAATAAATAAATGTTTATGTAAGCTAGCCAACTAAAACTTATCCAGCTAATTTACATGGGATATTCAGCAGCATGGCGCTATTTTAGCTGGATAAGTTATATCCAGCTAAGTTAGATCTGCTGTATGGCAGGTCTAACTTATCCAATTAACTTAACTGGATAAGTATGAATATCAGCTCTTATTCAGCTAATGAGCCTGTTTACTAAAGGTTTTCTCTCATTTGATGTCTATGGGAAAAACGATTAATAAATGAACCCTAAGTTAGCCGGATAAGTAGCACCACCCTCATCCACCCACTAGATATCCAGCTAACTACTTAGCCTGATAAGTGACTTCTCTGGCTAAGTGGCAGTCACTGAATGTAGCCAGATAGTCAACTTACCATTTAGCTGGATAAGTCAATACTTATCTGGCTAATTAGCTCTGAATATCAAGTCCACTCTTATGTTGTCCAATTATGTGTTTTTACAGGCTCATTTTTAGGGGAGGGGATTGTGTCCAGTGCTTTAGATATCAAAATCTCGTGTAGGGGCTCTATGAGCCTGAACCCTGAATCCTAATTCTTCAGCCTGCTGCTTACAGGTGTCGTCCATTACTTCTCTCGTCCATCTCCCCAGTTCCCGCCTCACATCCATGTGGCCTGATTCCCAGCTGACAGCAAGAAAGTAGAATCTGTGGTGTGGCAGCCCTGGTGCTTCTCTAATCCACTCTTGCTGCTGCCAGTGCCTCTCCCAACCAGTTCGCAGCTGTGCTGCAGAAAGCTGCGGTGCACCATACAATTTAAATAGCTGATCTGAAGATATGGGTGGCAGGAAAAGCAAGTTAGAGAAGTGTCGGGTCCGCTGTATCCTCCTGCTGTCAGTTGTGACTGGGCGGCTGGGATGGGGGGAATCAAACTGAAAACTTGCACATGGGTCCAAGTGATTATTGCTCCACTATTGTGCCAATTAGGGATGTTCATTCATGTGAAAACAAATGGCAATCTGAACCAAATCAGGCATTTTGAGTTTGGTTAATTTTACCTCAAAACTAATGCACAATCTCCCTGAAATTCCCCAAAATATTTTAGTTCATTTATTTCAGAAAATAATATGCATCATTTGTAAATAATGCCATATTTTCTAAATGGAATAAAAATCGAAAAATAAAAAATAAAAGAACCCACACAACCAGAAAAAATTAAAAACAATTAAAAAATGAATAAAACAAACCAATATGAGAAAAATTGCCCTGCACATTTCTAGTACCAATTAGAACCAATTAACAAGAAATGCAGTACTTGATAGCTGTCACAATGACCAAATTAAAAGCTTCAAAATCAGACTGATGTTCTCAGATCAATATGTTCTGTATACATAATCTATTTTATGTTTTCTCTTATTGCCCTGCCACCGTGCCCTGTGGTTGCTTTGTTTAATTTAGTTTCAATGCAGGGTATGTAACTTTTGCTCCGATAGTTCATTAGAGCTACACTATGATTAATTTTAACCGCATGGACATTTCCTATTTTGTATTTCCTCAGAGTGTTTCTCTCTTTCCAGTTGGTCCCTTAGACCAAAAGTATCCTGGAATAGTTGTTCCATGGTAGGGATTTCTGCAATTTGAAAAAGGCTGACAGCTAAGTTAGCAGTATCGCCTGTCTTTTCTGTCATAAATGCAGAGGAAAGCATTGCTTTTTACCAGTTACAGACACATTATAAATTCAACTCAAGAATTCCAAGAAAACTCATTACAGCTGTGACAATTCCAGAGAGTCTCTGTAGTTACTCTTGATTCCAATTCATTTCAGTGAGTATTACGTTTGTTCAATGTTCTAATAAATGTTTTGAATGTTAAGAACTGAGTCTATTTGGAAATCTAAAGGTGGATCAAAGGTTATCTGGCTGTCTAGCAACACAATGAAGAAAGGACATATTTGCAAGGACAGCACACATCATGTTAAATATGGCGCAGAAGAGAGAAGTTCCCGTATTTTTGTCTCCTTACTTTGTCCAAAATTGAGAGATTTTTTGGGGACATTAATTGGACAAGGTGAATAAAAATTACTAGGTTAGATATCCTGTGTGGAGGCTCTTTTTTGTTATTGTTGGTTGAGTAAAAGGAGGTTTGAACTTTTCAGGTTTTATGACCATTCTTTATTGATAGCAAGAAAATAATATAAGAACATGCCATACTAGGTCAGACCAAGGGTCCATCAAGCCCAGCATCCTGTTTTCAACAGTGACCAATCCAGGCCATAAGAACCTGGCAAGTACCCAAACATTAAATAGATCTCAAGCTACTATTCCTTATTGATAGTTTATGGATTTTACCACTAGGAAATTCAAACATTTTTAAAACCCTTTTACAATAACTGCCATAACCATATCCTCTGGCAATGAATTCCAAAGCTTAACTATGTGATGAGTGAAAAATAATTTACTTCAATTTGTTTTAAATGAGCTACTTGCTAACTTCATGGAGTACCCCCCTAGTCCTATTATCTGAGAGAGTAAATAACCAATTTACATTAACCTGTTCAAGTCCTTTCATGATTTTGTAGACCTCTATCATATCCCCCCCCCCCCCATCTCCTCAGTTGTCTCTTCTCCAAACTGAACAGCCATAACTTCTTTAGTCTTTCCTCATAGGGGAGCTGTTCCATTCTCTTTATCATTTTGGTTGCCCTTCTCTGCACTTTTTCCAGTGCAACTATATCTTTTTTTATTTGTGGCGACCAGAATTACACACAGTATTCAAGGTGCAGTCTCAACATGGAGCAATACAGAGGCATTATGATATCCACCCTTTTATTTGCCATTTCCTTCCTAATAATTCCTAACATTCTGTTTGCTTTTTTGATCGCCACAGCACACTAAGATGATGATTTCAATGTCTTATCCACTATGATGCCTAGATCTTTTTCCTGGTTGTAACTCCTAAGATAGAACCTAACATTGTGTAACCACAGCAAGGGTTATTTTTCCCTATATGCATGCATTATCTTGCACTTGTCCACATAAATTTCATGTGGACAAATGCCATTTGGAAACCCAATCTTCCAATCTCACAAGGTTCTCCTGCAATTTATCACAATCCGCTTGAGATTTAACTACTCTGCATAATTTTGAATCATCCACAAATTTGATCACCTCACTTATCGTACCCCTTTCTAGATCATTTATAAATATGTTAAAAAGCAGCAGTCCTAGTACAGATCCCTGAGGCACTCCACTGTTTACATTTTTCCACTTTAAAAACTGACCATTTAATCCTACTCTCTGTTTCCTATATTTTAACCAGTTTGCAATCCACAATAGGGCATTGCCTCCTATTCCATGACTTTTTAGTTTTCTTAGAAGCTTCTCATGCGGGACTTTGTCAAATGCCTTCTGAAAATCCAAATACACTACATCTACCAATTCATCTTTGTCCACATCTTTATTTACTCCTTCAAAAAAATATAGATTTGTGAGGCAAAACTTCCCTTGGGTAAATCCATGCTGGCTGTGTCCCATTAAACCATTTCTATCTAAATGTCTTGTGATTTTATTCTTTATAACAGTTTCCATGATTTTTCTCAGCACTGAAGTCAGGTCTATAGTTTCCCAGATCACCCCTGGAGCCCTTTTTAACTATGTTTTAATTCTGCTTATTATATGCATGTAGAAAGTCCATAGTGTAACCGTGGAAGTCAATTTCTCCAGCCACATCATTCCAACAACATATCAAGCCATCTAAAAAAACACAAACAAACATTAAACTTATGAGTTTGTCCACTGTTTTGTTTCATTGTGTCTGTAACATTAAAAAGCAATAAAGAAATAATTAAAAAAAAAAACAAAAAAAAACTTATGGTCTTCATAACCATATTAAAAGTATGCAAATGCAAGGTAATTTGGAATGATTATCTTTAGACATATATTTTATAAAGTGATAATACAATATCCAGTGACATACAAAGCAAAATAATAACCACCATAACTATGAACTATTTGCATCACCTTACATTGTACAAATAGAAATATGTTATTATCTCCCACCAATTATCCTCTTGCTATATTTCCAAGATATGAAATTCTTCACTCATTTTTTAAAAGAAAACTAATATCTTTGAGTTCAGTATTATGCCATCCAGAAACATTGGGAGGATTTAGTTGTGAACAATCCAGGTCCAAACATCAAGGAAGTTGCATCTGATATGCAGAAGCGGATGGTGTAGTTCCCCCAGTTCTGGTGATCAGTACTCCACTATTCAACTGATTGTTATTAGTGATCCCACACTGCCAAGTCTCTTTTTCGGGGCCAGGCCCTGCAGGTGCCAAGCACATTTTCAAAAGGGCCCGGCCACGAGCGTAAGTGGTGATACGTTCACAAGTGCCAGGCCCTAGGGGCTTGCTGGAGGGGGTGTAGTTTGGGCAGGGAGGAGTGGGACGGGGCGGGACGGAGGTTGGCTGGGACAGTGGCCATTAGCCGTTGTCTCAGGGAAGCACGTGCCGGCAGCCGGCTGGCACGTGTAACTTACATCTGCTACTGAGGAGCAGTAAGTAAGAAAAAAAATGGTGAAAGGTAGGTTAGGTTTTGGGGTGGAGAGGAGGGGAAGGGAAAGAAAGGTTAGGCAGGGGGTTAGGGAAGTTCCCTCCCAGTCTGTTCCTTAATTGGAGTGGACTGGAAGGGAACTGGGGAAGGCCCCATTGCGTCGCCGCACGAGATTTGCAAAACTTCACCCCTCCTGCGTGCGCTGCCCGCACATGTGCACGCTGATTATAAAATCTGGCACACATGTGCATGCGGCCAACAGATTTTATAATATGTGCACCGGCGCGCGCATGTTATAAAATCGGCGTGTCCATGTGTGCGCGCCAGGAACTGCATGCACATGGACGCGTGTGTATGTTTTAAAATCTACCCTTAAGTATATATTACTGCTTTAAATATCTGAAATATAGGCAAAAAGTTTTGCATATTTGCATTGTTGGTGTGTCTTTGAGGGAATTGCTCAGACTGAAGCACTGAAAAGCAGGAAGTGCGGGATATTGATATTGATTGATAGCAGTGCTAAAAGAGAGAATTAAAAAAAAAAAGAAACAACCCTCACTTAAGTATACAGAGGATTCTATAAAATCCCTGTAACTCCATGTAAGCTAAAATTATAGTAGCTAATAACAACTGTTTAATTCCTTCCTACCCTCAATCCACCCACCCCAAGGTTTGTTCTTCTAATATAGTCTGGCTGGGATACATAATTAGTAACAAGATAATTTGGTAATTCTTTAGGTGTTCTCTATCAAATCAAATGAGCAAAATGAGGACTATTCAATGTAACAACTCTAGAGCCTTTATTTTGAGGAAAATCATCTGGAAACTGAGGGCTTGCCCTATTTGTTCAGAACTCTCTTCCATGAAAACTAGTTGGCTCACCTTGAAGCTGAATTAGCTACAATAAAAAAAAGTATTAGCAACCACCAAGGAATCCTCACCCACTTTGCAGTATTCAGGAATCGTTTCCTCATTACCACAGAAAATTTGGAATCCCATAAAAAAGTGGTTTACAGTGAGCTCAGGTAGGATAAGACCTATGACCCAAAGTCACCCATTCTTCACAACTGTGCAGCAATTGTGCAGCCCACATGTCCCCCCCCCCCCAACTTAAACAGAGCATTCAAAAACCCAAGAACAAATGGATTACAATGGGCTCTGGTAGAATAAGAGTTGTGATGCAGAGATACCCAATCTCTCAAGTGACACAAATACAAAATACCTTCTCTGTATTAGATAATGAAGAAGATCTAGCAATGGAGATTGAAGTGGTATCTGAAAGGAAAGAAGAAACCCAATGCACAGAGAAATTCCATAATACAACCAAAAAGCTCATTGTGTTGGGTGACAGTCATCCGAGGCACTAATTTGGGAATTCTTTTTGAGGGGAATACTATAGTTAAAAGCCTTCCAGGATCATCGGCTGGTAGAAATGATATTCAGATAGTCAATGCATCAAAGAAGAAAGTAAGGACTCTGAAGTTGATATTATCATCCATCTGGGAACCAACAACATCCAAGTGGTACAGAAAGATTTCCAGACTCTGGCAAAACAGATTAGTCACATGGCAAAGACTATTGCTTTTTCAGAAGTGTTACCTATTCATGGAAAGGGGAACGAGAGTCTAAGCTATATAGAAACTTCAATGCATGGCTCAAAACTTGGTGTAAGGAAGAAAGTTTTGGATATATTGAGGCTGGGGTCACGTATGGAACAGTAAAAGGCTCTATGCCAAAGATGGCATATATCTGTCTGGGGTGAGAAAAAGGATCGTAAGTGTAAAATTCAAATCCTGTGCCATAAGGCATTTAAACTAGAGGATGGGAGTGACAGAAGGAAATAGGAATTAGGGATGTGCAGAGGGAAACCATACGTTGCATTCGGGATTCGTATTCGTCGGGGGGGCAGATACATTGCATTCGGCAAGGGGGGCCCCCAATACTTTTATGCGTTAATGCGTATTCGTTCCCCGGCTAAAATTAAATTAACTACAACCCCCACCCTCCTGACCCCCCCCAAGACTTACCAAAACTCCCTGGTGGTCCAGCGGGGTGTACGGGAGCCATCTCCTGCACTCATACCCTCGGCTGCTGGTATTCAAAATGGCGCTGATAGCCTTTGACCTAATATGTCACCAGGACAGCGGATTGACCCCCGCTGGACCACCAGGGACTTTTGGCAAGTCTTGTGGGGGTCAGGAGGGTCCCCCAAGACTTGCCAAAAGTCCCTGGTGGTCCAGCAGGGGTCCGGGAGCGATCTCCTGCACTCGGGCCGTCGGCTGCCAGTAATCAAAATGGCGCCGATAGCCTTTACCCTTACTATGTCACAGGGGCTACCGGTGCCATTTGTCAGCCCCTGCCACATGGTAGGAGCACAAGATGGCACCGGCCATCTATTGCTCCTATCATGTGACAGGGGCTGACCAATGGCACCGGTAGCCCCTGTGATATAGTAGGTCAAAGGCTATCGGCGCCATTTTGAATACAAGCAGCCGAGGGCATGAGTGCAGGAGATGGTTCCCAGACCCCCCACTAGACCACCAGAGAGTTTTGGTAAGTCTTGGGGGGTTCAGGAGGGTAGGGGGGTATTTAAATTTGCTCCTTTAGTGAATAATTCAGCGATGATTTGTTGTATTCGTGGGAATCACGATATGTTTCGTTTCCCCACGAATACAACAAATATGGCCCTATACGTTGTGGATTGCCAATTCGTAGGGAACGAATGCACACCCCTAATAGGAATGGCATCCCCCGAATCTCAAAGAAATGGGTGAAGAGGATAACAAAAGTCAGCTGAATAAGGCACAAAAGAAGTCCAAGAAGAACAGTAACCTGAAGGAGAGAAGCTGGAAAGCTATGAGCACAAATGCTCGTAGTCTGGGCAATAAAATTTCAGACCTGCAGACTCTAATTGTAGGAGTGGATCTGGACATCGTTGCTGTTACAGAAAATTGGTTTACAGAGTTACATGACTGGGATATAGCCATCCTTGGCTATAACTTATTAAGGAAGGACAGAGAGGACAGGAAATGGGGAGGAGTAGCCCTTTATGTCAGCAGCAATATCCAAACAATTGAAATGCAAGGGACATGGGGTAGGGAAAAAGCATTTGGACTAGCCTAAAAAAAGATGATGATGCTTCCATTTACTTGGTGTGGTCTATAGGCCTCCAATTCAGACGGAAGAACGGGACAGAGATCTGATCAAAGACATAAAAAAGATGGGAAAGAAGGAAGAAGTGTTGCTCATTGGAATTTTAATCTGCTGGATGAAGATTGGAGTATCCCTTCTGCGGAATCTATGAGAAGTTGAAAAATAATGGATGCCCTCCAAGGAGCTATATTGAAACAAATGGTAATAGATTCCACGGGGGATGGTGTAATCCTGGAACTAGTGCTCATAAATGGGAATAATGTCTATAATGTCCAGACAGATGCCCACCTGAGTACAAGTGATCATCAGATAGTATGGTTTGATATTGTGAATAAGATACAAAGAGGTCACATGAAGACTTCAGTTTTGAATTTCAAATATATGAACTTTGACAAAATGGGGATGTACCTGGAGGAAGAACTAGAAGACTGGGAGAAAATGGGCAAGGCGGAACAACAGTAAGCTAAATTAAAAGGAGGTATTACTAAGGCAAAAAAAATCTATGTTAGAAAAGTAAACAAAAGTTCATGGGAAAAGAAACCAATTTGGTTATCAAAGGAGGTGGCTGCAAAAATAAAGGCAAAAAGATCAGCATTCAGGAAGTATAAAGGATCCCAAAAAAAGGAACATAGTAGGGATGTGCAATCGTTTAGTACGAATTAGGAAATTTCAACGAAATTGCCTAATTCATCCTGGTTCGGGGAAAATGAAAACCGAACCAAATTTTCCCGAAATTTCAGGAAAATTTGTTTTTCGAGTTAGTGTGTGCTAACGGGAGCGCGCGCTAACTAGAAATTTGGGTCCCCCAAATTTCAAAGGCCCGAACCGCGGGAAATACGAAATTTCCCACGGTGGGCCGAAAATGAAACCCAAACCAAAGGGGTAGATTTTTTAAACATGCGCGTTCGCGTACTTTTGTTGGCGCACCAGGCGCCAACAAAAGTACGCTGGATTTTATAAGATACGCGCGTAGCCACGCGTATCTTATAAAATCCTGGATCGGCGCGGCAAGGCGCCGATTTGGGGCAGCTGGCGTGCGCCGAGCCGTGCAGCCTGCCTCCGTTCCCTCCGAGGAGCCGCTCCGAATCGGAGCGGCCTCCTCGGAGGGAACTCTTGTTCGCCCTCCCCTCACCTTCCCTCCCTTCCTCTACCTAACCCACCCCCCCCGGCTCTATCTAAACTCCCCCTCTACCTTTGTCCACGGATTTACGGCCTCCCGGAGGGAGAAGTAAATCCACGCGCGCCAGCAGCTGCTGGCGCGCCGAGACACGACCCGGGACAGTTCCGGAGGGCATGGCCATGCCCCCGGGTCCGCCCCTGAAATGCGTTTCCCGCCCAAAACGCCGCGTCGATCGGCCCCGCCCCGACAAGCCCCCGACAAAAAACCCCGGGACTTACGCGAGTCCCGGGCCTCTAGGCAGCATGGATTTGATAGATTTTTTGGATTGGGTGAATAGAGATTTGGATCAAGGAAGAACACTCTGCTTCACTTTTTTGAAGGAGTTAATAAACATGTGGATAAGGTGTGAACCGGTAGATATAGTATACTTGGATTTCAGAAGGCGTTTGACAAAGTTCCTCATGAGAGGCTTCTAGGAAAAGTAAAAAGTCATGGGATAGGTGGCGATGTTTCATGGATTGCAAACTGGCTAAAAGACAGGAAACAGAGAGTAGGATTAAATGGGCAATTTTCTCAGTGGAAGGGAGTGGACAGTGGAGTAAGGGCCCCATACAGGGATCTGTATGGGGCCCTTACTGTTCAATATATTTATAAATGATTTGGAAAGAAATACGACGAGTGAGATAATCAAATTTGCAGATGACACAAAATTGTTCAGAGTAGTTAAATCACAAGCAGATTGTGATAAATTGCAGGAAGACCTTGTGAGACTGGAAAATTGGGCATCCAAATGGCAGATGACATTTAATGTGGATAAGTGCAAGGTGATGCATATAGGAAAATACAACCCGTGCTATAATTACACAATGTTGGGTTCCATATTAGGTGCTACAACCCAAGAAAGAGATCTAGGTGTCATAGTGGATAACACACTGAAATCGTCGGTGCAGTGTGCTGCGGCAGTCAAAAAAGCAAACAGAATGTTGGGAATTATTAGAAAAGGAATGGTGAATAAAACGGAAAATGTCATAATGCCTCTGTATCGCTCCATGGTGAGACCGCACCTTGAATACTGTGTACAATTCTGGTCGCCGCATCTCAAAAAAGATATAATTGCGATGGAGAAGGTACAGAGAAGGGCTACCAAATGATCAGGGGAATGGAACAACTCCCCTATAGAAAGACAAAAAGGTTAGGACTTTTCAGCTTGGAGAAGAGACGACTGAGGGGGGATATGATAGAGGTGTTTAAAATCATGAGAGGTCTAGAACGGTAGATGTGAATCGGTTATTTACTCTTTCGGATAGTAGAAAGACTAGGGGGCACTCCATGAAGTTAGCATGGGGCACATTTAAAACTAATCGGAGAAAGTTCTTTTTTACTCAACGCACAATTAAACTCTGGAATTGTTGCCAGCGAATGTGGTTAGTGCAGTTAGTATAGCTGTGTTTAAAAAAGGATTGGATAAGTTCTTGGAGGAGAAGTCCATTACCTGAATTAAGTTCACTTAGAGAAGAGCCACTGCCATTAGCAATGGTTACATGGAATGGACTTAGTTTTTTGGGTACTGCCAGTTCTTATGGCCTGGATTGGCCACTGTTGGAAACAGGATGCTGGGCTTGATGGACCCTTGGTCTGACCCAGTATGGCATTTTCTTATGTTCTTATGTCTTACTCAATGTCATCTATTTGGATTTCAGCAAAGCTTTTGATACTGTCCCACATAGGAGGCTTGTAAACAAAATGAGAAGCTTCGGAGTGAGCGTCAAGGTGGTGGAGTAGATTACAAATTGGTTGACTGATAGGAGATAGTGTAATGCTAAATGGAACCTACTCTGAAGAGAGAGAGCCATGTTAAGCGCGGAGTACCGGAGGCAGGTGTAAATCTGCGCGCGCCAGCAGGGTGCTGGCGCGCCATCACCCAACCCGGGGGCTGGTCCGAAGGCCTCGACCACGCCCCCAGGCTGGCGGCAAGCCCCAACACGCCTCCCGCCCCGCCCCAAAATTTGCGCCGCCCACCCGACATGCCCCCTTTGCAAATCCCCGGGACTTATGCGCGTCCCGGGGCTTGCGTGCGCTGCCGAGCCTATGCAAAATAGGCTCGGCGCACGCAAGGGGCTTTTTTAAGGGTTACACACATAACTTATGCGCGTAACCCTTTTAAAATCCGGCCCTATATGCGCTGTATAAACATTCTTATGTAGAAATTAATTGTATAAAGAGGAAAATTACATTATAATTTATAATTACAACATTATCTTCATTAATCAGATTATAAGCACTTTGATGAAGTCCAGGTCCAACACTGAGTCACTTCTGTTCAATTTTTATTGAAGGGGTGTAACAACAAGGGCCAGAAAACAAAACAAAATAAAGCGAGAAAATGAGTCAACAGGCGAAAAGGAAGAGAAAGACCTCTATTCAAATTCAAGGCACTTCTAATATGTCCTGAGCTCTGTACATCACAAAATATTCATCAACATAGGATCTTACAGCAGGCAGGGCAAAATGGAGACTTCTCTGAAGGAGGTCCAGGACAAAAATCTAAAATCTTTCCCTCTGTGATAACCTTATTTGTCTAGTGGTGCTATTTTAGCAATCGTTGTTAGGTCCAACCATTAGGTGGCAGCCAAGTACCTCCATGCTGCAGGTGGTGATGTACTCTTATCTAAAATCGACAGGTGCAGACCTTGAGCTCTGCAATAAATCTGTTTAATCAGCCAAGTTTTGAAACTGGTGAGGTGGAGGAGAGAACCAAAAGCTACTGTGCACCAAAACCCTCTCCCCATCCAGAAAGACAGCAAAAATCAGAAACAGCATTTGCTACGTAGCAATGCACGGCCTTAGTGCTTCTAAAGGTTACTGCCCTGGTGCTCTGCGGGTGCCCCCTTTCCATTCTTTGGATCTCTGGAGGGAATCCTGACCACACAGAGGGTCACTGGGGCCGAGGCCAACCTTTCATACTGCTGAGTAAAGCTCTATCACGTGTCAGATATCATCTTTTAAATCTTAAATCATTTTAAATAATTTAAAGCTTTCCTAATCACATAATCAGATATTTAAATGAAAAGTAATATATATATTTTCTAACCTTTTCATACTATTACTATTCTTTCTCCTCTGTTTCTTTCTTCTCTTGACTCCTTTCCACGTTTTTCTTTACATTTTGCTTTTTATAGAAACATAAACAACATATAATTTGAGGACAGATAAGGACTGTAATGTAACACCCAGAGGAACAGAAAAACCCTCCCGCGCACATAGGCTGATGCAATACCGCATGCTGGGGCTAGCACACTAGTTAACCTGCGGTTAGACATGCATTATGCAATAAAGGGATTAGCACGTCCAAACCAGCGCGTAGCTAATAGCCCTTATTACATGTACATTCATGTTGATGAGGCTATTAGCTATTACCCCTTATGTAAAAAATAAATGTGTGCTGACATGCAAATTTTTACCCTCGAAAATTAATGCCTGCCCTGGAGCAGACGTTAAGTCTTGAGGAGCCCCTAAAACAAACAATACTGCTTTCTGTAGTTCATCCCGATTTATATTGGCGCTATTAAATCGGAAGGAACTGAAAAAAGGAGTAAGGTAAAAAAAAAAAAAAAAAAGTCTTGCGGTGGTCAGTTAGGAAAAACAGAAGCTCAATTAACAGTTCAACATTTATTTTTCTGAAAATCCGGTGTGTACTGGTACCTAAAATTCTGCATGCACAGCCTAACACTTTCAGTGCTCTTAATATGGGTTCTGTTTGATGTACATCGTTCTTAATCATTATGCCATTTAAACCACTTACCACAGCCGTTTTATTCCTGCCAAACATTTATTTCCAAAAGACACTGTGAATTAATGAGCTTTTTAATGGAAGTCACAGGCTACAAATAAAAAGAAACAGTTGGCGAAAAGTACAACTAATAACCACCAGTCCGTAGGGATGTGCATTCGTTGGGCCATTCATTTCATTCACTTAAGCTGTGGGCACGTATCTCGTGATCGGAAGATACGTGCTCAAAACCGAGGGTACGTGCACATGTGGGTAAGCGCAGAATTTGACCCCTCTCTCATAAGCTTCCTGTCCCACTTTCTCACACATACACCCGCTTACACAGGCTTTCTCTGACCTTCTCTCATACATACCCACACACAGGTTTCCTCTGTTCCTGTCTTTCACACACATATCCTCACATAGGCACTCTCTGTCCCTCACCCCCATCCCCCCCCCCCCCACACACACTCTCACACAGGCTCCCTCTCTCTCCTCTCTCTCTCTCTTGCATACACGCACACATCCTCACACAGGATCTCTCTGTCCCTCACACACACACCCACACAAACACACACAAACACACCCTCATACAGGCTCCCTCTCTCTCTCTCTCTCGCATACATGCACACATCCTCACACAGTCTCTCTCTCTCGCTCATACACACCTCCTCATACAGACTCCCTCTGTTCTCACACACATTCTCTCACACAGGCTCCCTGGCTCTCTTACATACTCATCTACCCACATACCCTCACATAGGCTCCATTTCTCTCTCTCTCACACAGACTTCTTTTCTCTTGCACGTTCACTCACCCCTGCACATAGGCTCCCTCTCTCTCTCACACACACAGTCCTTCACATGGGGGGTGATCCAGGAAACTATAGACCAGTGAGCCTGACTTCAGTGCCGGGAAAAATAGTGGAAACTATTCTAAAGATTAAAATCACAGAGCATATAGAAAGACATGGCTTAATGTAACACAGTCAACATGGATTTACCCAAGGCAAGTCTTGCCTCACAAATCTGCTTCATTTTTTTGAAGGGGTTAATAAACGTGGATAAAGGTGAAATGGTAGATATAGTATATTTGGATTTTCAGAAGGCGTTTGACAAAGTCCCTCATGAGAGGCTTCTAAGGAAACTAAAAAGTCATGAGATAGGAGGCGATGTCCTATCATGGATTACAAACTGGTTAAAAGATAGGAAACAGAGAGTAGGATTAATGGACAATTTTCTCAGTGGAAAAGCATAAACAGTGGAGTGCCTCAGGGATCTGTACTTGGACTAGTACTTTTCAATATATTTATAAATGATTTGGAAAGGAATATTATGAGTGAGGTAATCAAATTTTCAGATGATACAAAATTATTCAGAGTAGTTAAATCACAACGGATTGTGATAAATTGCAGGAGGACCTTGTGAGACCAAAATTGGGCATCCGAATGGCAGAATAAATTTAATGTGGACAAGTGCAAGTTGTTGCATATAGGGAAAAATAACTCTTGCTGTAGTTACACGATGTTAGGTTCCGTATTAGGAGCTACCACCCAGGAAAAAGATCTAGGCTTCATAGTGGATAATACATTGAAATCATTGGCTCAGTGTGCAGTGTGCTGCAGCAGTCAAAAAAGCAAACAGAATGTTAGATATTATTAGGAAAGGAATGGTGAATAAAATGGAAAATGTCATAATGCCTCTATATCGCTCCATGGTGAGACCACACCTTGTGTACTGTGTACAATTCTGGTCACTCAGAGAAGGGCGACTAAAATGATAAAGGGGATGGAACAGTTCATGGAGGAGAAATCTATTAACTGCTGTTAATCAATAGCCACTGCTATTACTGGCATTAGTAGCATGGGATCTACTTAGTGTTTGGGTACTTGCAAGGTACTTGTAGCCTGGATTGACCACTGTTGGAAACAGGATGCTGGGCTTGATGGACCCTTGGTCTGACCCAGTATAACAATTTCTTATGTTCTTATGGGCTCCCTCTCACACACACAGACATGTACCATCACAAAATCCCTCTCACACACATCCCCATTCAGATTCCAAATCGCACACCACAAACCCTCCTGTATAATGTCATTCTGCACACACACACACACACACACACACACACACACACCCTCCTGGCATTCTTCTCACACACACTCAACACCTGTAGGCGGGTTTCCCAGGACTTTCTCTTGTTCATGCTCTTTGGTCACAAGCGGAATACCCTCTTCTCACTGGGCCCACTGGGCCTCCCTTAACTTCAACCACTGAAGAAATTACACAGGAGGAGGAGGAGACAAGAGCTTTGCAGAGTTTCAAGCACCTCATTCTTCTCCCATTACCTTCTCCCATTACCGGGTCCCAGCATCGTTCTTTGAATGACATCACTCAAATCATAGCTCAAAAGCACCAAAATATTCTGGGGAATTTGTGATGAACTATCAAATCAATAAATTAATACCCCATCAATGTCTTTCTCTAAACATTCAAAATACACTATTGTATGCTCAAAACAATGAGTCATATATTAATCCAAAAAATTCACTAAGGGCTGCGGAGTCTCTAATAGCTCCTATAGCCCAGCTGTTTAACCAAAAAATTTTTGGAAAGATAGAGGAAGGGTTTCATATATATAAGTGTAGAACCCCCATGGGTTAACTCTTTTCGTGTATAATCATTAACCAAACCTCCTCCATCCAATGTTTTTATCGATGATTATGTACACCATAGTGCAAAACTGCATGTATTTTTTTCTCTTTTTAAATTATGTGCCAAAAATCATTAAAAAAGCATGCTTTAAATGTCCCGACTTATCTGGTATAGTTGAAAACCCCTGGTATAGTTGAAAACCCGACGCAGCCACGTTTCTGGTCCACTAAAGGACCTTTCTTCAGGGATATTCTCCTGTTATAATCAGTCGGTGTACCAAGATAGCTGAAAATGGATACCACAATATTTTATATAATTTCCTCAAGGCGCCGTCACATGGTAAGGGCAAAGGGCCATCAGCGCCATCTTTATGATTGGCAGCCGATGGCCCAAGAATGGGAGATCGCTCCCGGGACCACCACTAGACCACCCAGGTAATTTAAAAATGTTTTGGGGGGATCGGGAGGGTGGGAGAAGCTAAGGGGTCATCTTTAAAGGGTCGGGTGGGATTTTTTTTAATCGGGCCATCAGCGCCATTTTTGAGTGGCAGCCAAAATGGTGCCGATGGCCCGAGAGCGGGAGATCGGTCCCCGCGCCCCCACTGGACCACCAGGTACTCGTAAATGGTTTTGGGGGGGTTCGGGGGGAGTGGGGGAAGGTAAGGGATTAGTTGTATAGGGTCGGGGTGGTTTTAAGGGTTGTTTGGTGTGCCGGTTTTCCCGCCCTCCCCCCAAATAAATCGTGAAAATTTCTATTGTATCGCGCACTGTACCGATTTGTACCGATTTGTACCTACTCTATATAGATCTTCCGGATAACACACTTCAACCACTACAATTAGTTCAAAATGCAGCTGCACGTATCTTATCAGGTTCCTCAATTAGAAATCATATTACCCCAATACTTCAGTCCTTACACTGGTTACCTTTCAAATACAGAATACAGTTCAAATCCTAACTATTATACATTCCCTTATTCATAATCCTAACTCTACTACTTTGTGTTCCCTTCTTCGAATATATAAACCATCCAGACATTTAAGATCAATGAATAAGAACCTTTTAGACGTACCATCACTCCGACAGGCACGCCTTGACATTACCAGGAAAAGAGCCTTTTCGATTGTAGGTCCAACTCTTTGGAACGCACTACCAGACTCATTAAGATCCATATCAAACACAAAACAATTCAAGAAATCTTTAAAAACACACTTCTTTCAAATCACATTCAAAATTACACCCACTAAATAAGCAATCAGTTACTTTCCATACATTAATCATATGGCACCTTATTAGTACTATTATTTATTCATTTTTTAATAACTCTGGATTTTGTTTTAAGTTTTTTATTTATATTCTTATATTTTTGTAATTTTTAATTAAGTTTTATTTTATATTTTGAGTTTTTTGAATGATATATTGTACACCGTTTTGATTAAACTTTGTTTGTAAAAGCGGTATATAAACATTTTTAAATAAAATTTAAATAAATAAGCAAGGGATTCCCTCCAGAGGCTTGAGCTGCGGTAGTGAAGAAGGCATTTTACCATGAAGCGCCCTACTCATCCCACCCATAGGACTGGTCGCGGACCAAGACATGGCACGCTAGGAAAGGTGGTGACGAAGAAGCTGGGGTTCAGGACATCGGGACTGGATCACAGACATCAGGAACAGGAGATGGACATCAGGACTGGATCACGAACATCAGGAACAGGAGACGGACATCAGGACTGGATCACGGACATCTGGACTGGAATACAGACATCAGGAATGGATCATGGTCTTCAAGACGAGACATGGAGCACCAACAGGAAACAAGGAACACAGGACCTTGAAGAAGAAATGGAACAGAAAAGACTCCTGGAGCGAAGGACAGGAACATCCAGGAGCTTCTAACTCCTTGCGAAGGGCATGCTGGAATGAATGCTGGGCCCTTTTGTAGGGCTGAAGAGAATAATGCCCAAGGAGGAGCTAGCAGGGACCACACCTAGCTGGCCCTTGAAGAGGAAAAGAGAGGAGTGCGCCCGTGCCTAAGAAGAGCTGGAGTAGAGAAGCAGGGTCAGTGTTGGCATCTGCCACATGAAAGGCCCGAAGAGGAGCAAGGCAGGCAGCGGGACAGCCCTGCCATGAACGTGGAGAGATAGCAGGCTGCAGGAAGAGCAGGAAGCTGCAGGGCAAGGACAAGGCAGCAGCAGGCACCGTCAGGGACGGCTTCCCTGCCAGCTAAAGACCCTGGCACCAGCAAGGACAGCTTCCTTGCCTGCGAGGACCCCAGGATGGAAGCAGGAGTGGCTCCAGCCGCATCGGAGTGCACCAGAGAGGCAGCGGCGGTCCTGGACAAGAAAGAAGGCTCCCAGCACTCGGTCCTGCCGCACAGGGCAAGAGAACATGGCTCCTGTGTCGTGTTGGAGGGAACAGCGTCAGCGGCCCGACTGGCTGCGAAGGTAGGGAGCATGCCCACACTCATTGCGGGCAGGTTCACAACAGATATTGGTGCATACATTTGCTGTGGGCTTCATTTAAGGCAAAAAAAAAGTTTCCAGAAAGTATCTTGCTGGAATTAGCTTGGGGGTGGGAGACTCTGAGCCTAGCAGGGGTCTATCATGTCCTTAGTCTGCTGTGATAAGCTAGGAGACAGGAAGAACTAAAGCTTCTTGTGACCAGCTAAGTAAAAAGGTTTAACTTAGCAAGCCAATCTGAGGGAGGGTCCTTTGAAACTCAATTGCAGATACAGGGTCCTGAGAACAACCTTCACCAAGTGTTAACTGTTTAACTCCCACCCACCCTGCCCCTCTACCCACCCACCCCTGGGGTTGGTTTTCTGATATAGTCTACTTGAAAACATAATTGGCAACAATAATAGGCTGGAAATTTGGTAATTTCTCAGGTGTTATCCATCAAATTTACCAAAATGGGGACTTTATTTTGGTGGAGCCTTTATTTTGAGGGAAATCATCTGGAAACTTAGGGCTTGCCCCATTTGTTCAGAACTCTCTTCCCTGAAAAAGGAGCTGGCTGAAGCTAAACCTGAATTGGCGGCCATAAAAAAAGTTTCACCCACGTCACAGTATTCAGTAATTAATTCCCCATTACCACAGAAAAAACAAAACTCAAGGAAAAAGAAGTTTACAGTAGTCTCAGGTAGGATAAGTCCTGTGACCCACAGACACCCATTCTACACAATAGTACAGCCCACATGTCTAACACCCCCCCCCCCCCACACACACACACACACTTACACAGAGCATTAAGGATCCCAAAAATCAATGGGATTATTGTGGGCTCTGGTGTAGTAAGACCGGTGATGTGGAAACACATGCTCTCTCAAGTGGCACACCTTCTCTCTACTACATAATGATGAAGCTCTTGTGGAAGAGATTGAAATGGTATCTGAAAAGAAAGAAGAAACCCAATACATAGAGAAATTCCAAAATACAATCAATGCAATCAATAACCAAAGGAAAAAGCTCATTGTGCTGGGTGACTCTGTCATCAGAAGCACTAACTTGGAGGGAAACACTACAGTTATAAGCCTCCCAGGATCATCAGCCAGCAGAAATGCTATTCAAATATTCAAAGTGATCAAAGAAGAAAGCAAAGACTCTAAAGTTGATATTATCATCCATCTGGGAACCAACGACCTTGCTAGAATCAACAAGAGGTACAGAGAGATTTACAGTTTCTAGCAAAGCAGATTAGCCACATGGCAACAACCATTGCTTTTTCAGAAGTGTTACCTGTTCATGGAAAGGGGAAGAAGAGGCTAAGCCATATTAATAAATTCAATGCATGGCTCAAATCCTGGTGTAAGGAACAAAGTTTTGGATTTACTGGGGGCTGGGGCCGTGTATGGAGCAGTAAAAAGCTCTTTGTCAAAGATGGTTTGCATCTGGCTATGGCAGGAAAAAGGATCCTAAGACATAAATTCAAATCCTATGTCATAAGGCATTTAAACTAGATGCTGGGGGTGGCAGAAAGAAATTAGAATGTCACACCCACCAAATAATAATGCAATGGAAAAGGGTGAAGTGGATAACAAAACTCAAATAAATAAATCACAAAAGGAGTCCAAGAAAAGCAGTAACCTGAATGAGAAAAGCTGGAAAACTATGAGCACAATGCTCATAGTTTGGGCAATCAAATCCCAGATCTGCAAGCCCTAATGGTGGAGGTGGACTTGGACGTTGTTGCTGTCACGGAGACGTGGTTCACGGAATCTCATGATTGGGATACAGCAATATTTATTTATTTATTTATTTATTTATTTTTGGTTTTTATATACCGGAAGTTCCTGTATACAATACATATCACTCCGGTTCACATTTAACAGAGATAACTATCGCCGGGGAGGCGATACCAGGCTATAACTTGTTAAGGAAGGACAGAGAGGACAGGAAAGGAGGAGGAGTGGCTCTTTATGTCGGAAATAATATCCAAAAATACTAGACCAAAGCTTGTATAACATGAAACTAAATACATTTAATAAAGACCTGTTATATATAAGATGTAATTGAGTGTGCCTTCATACGATGCGAACTAAATGAGTTCAGCTATCGTGTATATGAGCCTTGTTGTGGCTTCTAAATCATTAGGCACCTCAATATTGGTTGTTGAATTTTATGTTGATGTCCACGGGTTTGCGTGCTCTTCAAATTATTTTATATAACTTTGAATGTTATAACGCATTGGCCTTAGCCACCACATATCATGTACTTGCGTGTGTAGTCAATCCCGACACCGGGGTGTTTCGGAGCGAGGCTCCTTCTTCACGGGCTGTGCATTATCAAGAGAGACCGCAAGAAAGCTGTGGAAATTTGTTAGAGTAAAATTTGTTAGTAAAAGGAGCAGGTCAGAGCAGCCGTCGGACATACACGGAGCTCAATTATCTGCACTTCTAACGCCGAAGTCCACAGAAGCGCATCTAGCCACTCTAACAAATTTCCACAGCATTCTTGCGGTCTCTCTTGATAATGCACTAGGGATGTGAATCGTGTCCTCGATCGTCTTAACGATCGATTTCGGCTGGGAGGGGAGGGAATCGTATTGTTGCCGTTTGGGGGGGTAAAATATCGTGAAAAATCGTTAAAAATCGTTAAAAATCGAAAAAATCGAAAAATCGAAAAAACCGGCACATTAAAACCCCCTAAAACCCACCCCCGACCCTTTAAATTAAATCCCCCACCCAAATAACTTAAATAACCTGCGGGTCCAGCGGCGGTCCGGAACGGCAGCGGTCCGGAACGGGCTCCTGCTCCTGAATCTTGTCGTCTTCAGCCGGCGCCATTTTCCAAAATGGCGCCGAAAAATGGCGGCGGCCATAGACGAAAAAGATTGGACGGCAGGAGGTCCTTCCGGACCCCCGCTGGACTTTTGGCAAGTCTCGTGGGGGTCAGGAGGCCCCCCACAAGCTGGCCAAAAGTTCCTGGAGGTCCAGCGGGGGTCAGGGAGCGATTTCCCGCCGCGAATCGTTTTCGTACGGAAAATGGCGCCGGCAGGAGATCGACTGCAGGAGGTCGTTCAGCGAGGCGCCGGAACCCTCGCTGAACGACCTCCTGCAGTCGATCTCCTGCCGGCGCCATTTTCCGTACGAAAACGATTCGCGGCGGGAAATCGCTCCCTGACCCCCGCTGGACCTCCAGGAACTTTTGGCCAGCTTGTGGGGGGCCTCCTGACCCCCACGAGACTTGCCAAAAGTCCAGCGGGGGTCCGGAAGGACCTCCTGCCGTCCAATCTTTTTCGTCTATGGCCGCCGCCATTTTTCGGCGCCATTTGGAAAATGGCGCCGGCTGAAGACGACAAGATTCAGGAGCAGGAGCCCGTTCCGGACCGCTGCCGTTCCGGACCGCCGCTGGACCCGCAGGTTATTTAAGTTATTTGGGGGGGGGTTCGGGAGGGTGGGGGATTTAATTTAAAGGGTCGGGGGTGGGTTTTAGGGGGTTTTAGTGTGCCGGCTCACGATTCTAACGATTTATAACGATAAATCGTTAGAATCTGTATTGTATTGTGTTCCATAACGGTTTAAGACGATATTAAAATTATCGGACGATAATTTTAATCGTCCTAAAACGATTCACATCCCTATAATGCACAGCCCGTGAAGAAGGAGCCTCGCTCCGAAACACCCCGGTGTCGGCGGTACAAGATTGACTACACACGCAAGTACATGATATGTGGTGGCTAAGGCCAATGCGTTATAACATTCAAAGTTATATAAAATAATTTGAAGAGCACGCAAACCCGTGGACATCAACATAAAATTCAACAACCAATATTGAGGTGCCTAATGATTTAGAAGCCACAACAAGGCTCATATACACGATAGCTGAACTCATTTAGTTCGCATCGTATGAAGGCACACTCAATTACATCTTATATATAACAGGTATTTAATAGAAATAATATCCAAGCATCTGAGCTGAAAGGAAGATGGGGCAAAGAAGAAGCACTATTGGCCGACCTAAAAAAAGATGATGGGGCATCCATTTTTATTGGAGTGGTTTACAAGCCTCCAAATCAAATGGAAGAGTTTGACAGAGATCTGGTTGAAGATATCCAAAAGATGGGAAAGAAGGAAGAATTGGTGATTGTTGGAGATTTTAATCGGCCGGATGTAGACTGGAGAATCCCTTCAGCAGAATCTAACAGTAGTAGAGAGATAGTGGATGCCCTGCAAGGGTCTCTGTTCAAATAATTGGTAATGGAACCCACGAGGGAGGGAGCTATACAAGATTTAGTGCTCACTAATGGAGATAATGTCTCTAATGTCCAGGTGGGTGCCCACCTCAGCACCAATGATCATCAAAGGGTATGGTTTCATATCACAAACAGGATATGGAGAAGAAGCACAAAGACCCGACTTTTGCAGTTCAAAAACACAGACTTTGATGAAATGGTGAAGTACCTGGAGGAAGAACTAGAAGGCTGGGAGAACATGAGAGGTGTGGAACAACAGTGGGCAAAACTAAAAGGAGCAATAACCAAGGCAACTAATCTATTTGTTAGAAAAGTAAAGAAAAGCAAGAGAAAAATGAAACCTATCTGGTACTCAAAGGAGGTGGCTGACAAAATAAAGACTAAAAGAACAGCATTCAAGAAATATGAAGGATCCCAAAGGGAGGAGCACAAGGAAGAATATCTGGTGGAACTGAGGGAGACAAAGAAAGTAAACAAGACGGCAAAAAGTCAAGTGGAAGAAAGGATTGCCAAAGAGGTAAAGCGAGGTGACAAAACATTTTTCAGATACATCAGAGAAAGGAGAAAAGTTCAAAGTGGTATAGTGAAATTGAAAGGTGAAAAGGATCACTATGTGGAGAGAAATGAAGAAATAGCAGAAACATTAAACGAATACTTCAGTTCGGTGTTCATTAAAGAGGAATCTGGAGAAAGACCGTTGCTAGGTAACAAGAAATTGGAGGGGAGTGGAGTAGATGTAACTCCGTTTACAGAAGAGAATGTATGGGAAGAGCTAGGAAAACTGATAGTGGACAAAGTGATGGGGCCTGATGAGGTTGATCCCAGGATACTGAGGGAACTCAGAGATGTGCTGGCGGGTCCGCTGCGTGACTTGTTCAATAGATCCCTAGAAACGGGAATGATGACGAGTGATTGGTCCCGCTTCACAAGAGTTGGATCAGAGAGGAGGCTGGAAACTACAGGCCGGTTAGCCTCATCTCGGTGATGGGAAAAGTAATGGAGTTGCTGCTGAAAGAAAGCATAGTGAACTATCTACAGTCAAAAGAATTTCTGGACCAGAGGCAGCATGGATTCACCAGGAGAAGATCCTGTCAGACAAATCTGATTGACTTTTTTGATTGGATGACTAGGGAATTAGATCGAGGAAGAGCGCTCGATGTCATCTACTTGGATTTCAGCAAAGCTTTTGATACGGTCCCACACAGGAGGCTTGTGAATAAAATGAGAAGCTTAGGAGTGAGTGCCGAGGTGGTGGCCTGGATTGGAAACTGGTTGACAGACAGAATTCAATGTGTGATGCTAAATGGAACTTACTCTGAAGAGAGAGCGGTGTTAAGCGGAGTGCCGCAAGGATCGGTGTTGGGACCGGTCCTGTTCAATATCTTTGTGAGCGAAATTGCAGACAGGATAGAAGGTAAGGAAGTTTTTTTGCAGATGATACTAAGATCTGCAACAGAGTGGACACACCAGAAGGAGTGGAGAGAATGAGACAGGATTTAAAGAAGCTGGAAGAGTGGTCAAAGATATGGCAGCTGAGATTCAATGCTAAGAAGTGCAGAGTCATGCATATGGGGTGTGGAAATCCAAAAGAACTGTATTTGATGGGGGGTGAAGGGCTGATATGCACGGAGCAGGAGAGAGACCTTGGGGTGATAGTGTTTAATGATCTAAAGTCGGCGAAACAATTTGACAAGGCGATAACTAAAGCCAGAAGAATGTTGTGCTGCATAGAGAGAGGAGTATCTAGTAAGAGAAAGGAAGTGATGATCCCCTTGTACAGGGCCTTGGTGAGGCCTCACCTGGAGTACTGTGTTCAGATCTGGAGACTGTATCTCCAAAGGGACAGAGACAGGATGGAGGGGGTCCAGAGAAGGGCGACCAAAAAGGTGGCTGGTCTTCATAAAATGACTTATGAGGAGAGATTGAAGAACCTAAATATGTATACCCTGGAGGAGAGGAGCAGGGGTGATATGATACAGACTTTCAGATACTTGAAAGGTTTTAAAGATCCATGGTCAACAATAAACCTTTTCCGTTGGAAAAAAATCAATAGAACTAGGGGCCACGACTTGAAGCTCCAGGGAGGAAGACTCAGAACCAATGTCAGGAAGTATTTCTTCACAGAGAGGGTGGTGGATGCCTGGAATGCCCTTCCGGAGGAAGTGGTGAAGATTAAAACTGTGAAGGATTTCAAAGGGGCATGGGATAAACACTGTGGATCCATAAAGACTAGAGAATGGGAATGAAGTGAAGAGCCATGGGGGTGGATTACTGGAGTGGAGGCTACTACATGGTGATTACTACCCTTACTCAATAAGCCTTCGCAAGGTTAATGCAACTCCAACATTGCTCTCTGCTTCTACGGCAAGGAGAAATGTGGAAAAGAGGATTTGCATTCAGACAACAACCAACAAGGACTGAACACAATCTGGATAAACAAATAAGCATGGGGGTAGCTTGCTTAATACTGCGGTTATTACCCTAAACCAATTAAGCCTGATTCATCACTTTGAATGCATATATAGTGTTGCTCTCTGCTTCAACGGCAGGAGGAAAAGGGAAAAATGTGGAAAACAGGATTTACATTCAGACAACATACAACAAGGCAATGATCTGTACCGTCTGAATAAACAAGCATCGGGATAACTTGCTTGATGCGGCGGTTACTACCCTTAACCATTAAGCCTTATGCTCACCTTTGATGCAACTCCAACATTACTGTTACGTTTAGGCAGTGGTCAGATGTAGAGAACACCACCTGCAGGGGTGCCCCCGGGTGGAGAGAAGCAGGAGTGAATAGTACTGGGTAATGACTGGAACCTGTGGAGCAGAGTACTGGCTGGCAAGGAGGCTGGGGCTGGCTGGAACCTGTGGAGCTGGATTGCAGTTGGTGCTGGCTGGAACCTGTGGAGCTGGATTGTAGCTGGGTGCTGACTGGAACCTGTGGAGCTGGAGTGTAGTTGAGTGCTGGCTGGAACCTGTGGAGCTGGATTGTAGCTGAGTGCTGGCTGGAACCTGTGGAGCTGGATTGTAGCTGGGTGCTGGCTGGAACCTGTGGAGCTGGATTGTAGCTGGGTGCTGGTTAGAGGGAATTCTATGCAGGCTGAGGGAGTCTCTGATACAAGGTGCGTGGAGGTAAGGGTGAGCTTGATACACATAAGCAGCATGAAGGTATATATGGAAGTGAGTGCGGGAAAGGGTGGTCAGAACACAGGAGCAGAGTGCAGGTAAGAGTGGATACAGATTAGTGTGCAAGTAAGAGTGATATAGACTGTGAGTATGTGTGAACTGAAACTGAGGGAACCTGGGGAAGACAGACTGACAATGAACAGACAGACAAACCAGGACAGCACTAACACTGAACACAAAATACATAAGCCCGAAGGCTACACAACAAGGCAGAAGCCCGAAGGCAACACGGCTAGGTAGCAAGGCAGAAGCTCAAAGGCAGGGCAGCAAGGCAGAAGCCCAAAGGCAAGGTAGCAGGAGAGGCTAGAGCAGGGAGCCCAAACGAGCTCGATGCCGAAGCATCGATGGAAATGCTAAGCAGGGTTATAAAGGAAAGTCTGGAATATAGAGAAGACAAGGAGAACCAGCCAGGAGAGCATGCTCGCGGGGGACCTCTGATGGTGAGGCGGCTGCGCAGCAGCCATGGTCGTAACAATTACTCTCTGCATCAATGGCAGGGGATAGCAGGAAACTTGAATCAAACAGTTACCAACAGGGGCCCTGAAATTGGTGGTTGGTAAAACAGTTACGTATGGGAAAATAAGTGTGGGAGCTTGCTGGGCAGACTGGATGGGCCGATTGTTTTTTTTCTGCTGTCATTTCTATGTTTCTATATATGTTTCTATCAAGAGCACGAAGGCTGGTCCTGGATAAATTATGATGAAAGGTTCCGGGATAAAATGGAGGAGAACCGATACATGACATGGGGAACACAGGATGTTAGCCTATGGATACAGCAAATGACTCGCAAAACGGCAGAGCAAGGAATGAGATCAAGGAGCACCCGAAGGTCATCACCCTTTAGGCACACAAGGCAGGCGCAGCCATAGGATAACACCTGCTGGTGATACAACAAAACAGTATGCACGTTTCAGGACTGCAAATTTAAACACGCTTGCACTAATTGTGCAGTCCCACACCCAATGATAAAATGCCCAAAAAGAACAACGGTGGGGAGTAATGCTAAAGCAATATGAGGATCAGCAGTTTGATAAAGCGCCATCACCTGTTCAACTGGAGGCAATGAAACCATGGCTAGAACTATACCCGAACAAGGAGAAGGCAGAGAAGATAACGCAAGGATTTAAAGAAGGGTTCATAATCCCATTTCAGGGCCAGATACAAGGTGCAAAAGCCGGTAACGCACCATCAGCAACTAAGAACGAAGACATAGTGCAAGGAAAGTTAGAAACAGAACTGTCACTCAGAAGGATGACCAGTCCCTTCATACAACAACCTTTTTGAAAAATGTTCATCTCACTATTGGCAGTAATCCACAAGAATGAAAAAGCAAAATTCCAGCTCATCCAGAATTTTTCATTCCCACCTGGGGAATCAGTGAACGATCAATTGCCACAAGAGGAATGCTCAGTCCAGTACGCATCCTTTGAAAGAGCTGTCGCGCTGCTCCAGACATGCGGCAAAGGGGCCCTTATGGCAAAAGCAGACATAGAGTCGGTATTCAGACTTCTTCCTGTACAGCCAAACAGTTTTCCATTACTGGGATTCACCTTCAATAACCAATACTATTTCGACAAATGCATGCCCATGGAATGCTCAGTCTCATGTGCTTACTTTGAGCTTTTCAGCTCATTCTTGAATTGGGTAGTAGCAAAAAAGACAGCATCCAATAACATTATACATTACTTGGATGATTTTTTATTCGTGGGGCCACAAGATTCAAACACATGTGGCGACGTGCTAGCCGAATTCCAGGTGGTGGTGGAGAAATTTGGAGTGCACTGGCGAGCAACAAAACTGGCGAGCAACAAAACTGGCGAGCAACAAAACTGGGAATCCTGTCACCTAGAAATCAAAAACCTCCTCAACAGCCTCAATCTGGTACTAAACTCCGCCAAAACTGAAGTATTACTCATAACTCCTGATAACAATCTCACAACCTCTCTGCCAAACAACCTACAAACCACTCATGTAAGAGATCTAGGTGTGCTAATCGACAATAAACTAAACTTCAAAGCCCACATCAATAAAACCACCAAAGACTGTTTCTATAAACTGCAAGTTTTAAAAAGGATAAGACCACTCTTCCATGCCAAAGACTTCAGAACCATCCTCCAAGCCCTCATTTTCTCAAAATTGGACTACTGCTGCTCCACTTTACTTGGCCTCCCCTCCTCATACACAAAACCGCTCCAAATGGTCCAAAACGCAGCAGCCCGTCTACTGACAAACACTAAGAAAAGAGACCATATCTCCCCAGTGCTACAAGACCTCCACTGGTTACCAATTCATTTCAGAGTCATTTATAAATCCATAACCTTGATATACAAAATCATTCACCAACATACCACAATCGATCTACAAATTCCTCCCCGCTTCCACAAATCCACAAGACCGACCAGGGAAGCCTACAGAGGATGCCTCATTGTTCCACCCACGAAAACCACTAATCACAGCACCTTAAGAGACCGAGCTCTTTCCACCGCAGGCCCACAGTTATGGAACTCCATCCCTCCAGAACTCAGAAACGAACCATGTCTCCTAACCTTTAGGAAAAGACTCAAGACATGGCTTTTCAGGCAAGCCTTCTCGAACTCTACCTAATATGCTCCATAAACAAACTCTCTACTCAGAGACTGTACATATGAGACACCATATTTATATTGAACTTTTGTACATAATTATTCTCCTCTATCTCTTTCTATTTCTTACATTCCCAGTTCATTAGCCCTTGTTAATTGTAACTGCTTCTCTTCATCACATTATTTATGTTTTTTGGTTGTATTATCCGCACCCCTGTTTTCTGTAAACCGACATGATGTGAACGAGTTCATGAATGCCGGTATAAAAAAACCTTAAATAAATAAATAAATAAAGGTCCAGCAACAATCATATCCTTCCTGGGAATAGAGATGGATTCCAAAAAATGATAGCAAGATTACGGGAGGAAAAAATATTGAAACTGCGCAATCTAATACAACAAACGTTCGCAGTGAAGAAAATAACACTACAAGTTGCACAAGCTATCTGGGGAACCTTGAATTTCACTTGCCAAGTTATTCCTATGGGAAGAGCATTCATGCGAAGATTAGCAGCAGCAACAGTGGGGATATGGCGACCACATCACTACCTACGGATATCAAAGGAAATCCGAGAGGATTTTAAAATATGGAACTCCTTCCTGGTCAACTTCAATGGTGTATCAGTCATACAAGGGCCCCACTTTCTAGTAAGGACTTCAACATACAAACTGATGCAACAGGAGGTTGGGGTTTTGGAGCACTTTGTCAAGATACATGGTGCACCGAACCATGGCAGGACGAATGGAAGGAGAAGGGGATAATGAATATAACTTTCTTAGAGCTCTTCCCCATTTGGGTAACCTTAGTATTGTGGAGTGAAAAAAAATCAAGAATAGACATATAATCTTCTGGTGTGACAACCAAGCAGTTGTACATGTACTGAATGCACAATTGGCCAAATGCATGATGGTGGTCAATCTACTGAGGGAAATAGTCTTAAAGGCATTGCGTAATAAAATAACACTGAGAGCGAGGCATGTCCCGGAGATTTTGAACGGTGAGGTGGATACTTTATCTCGTGCTAAATGGCATTTGTTTTATAAGCAGGTACCAACAGTGGAAGAAGCAGGGACTCCAATGCCGGAACAATTATGGAGAATTGGTCTGCAACCACCAGAGAGCTACTACGCAGATCTGCAGCACCGTTGACATGGGCGTCATCTACCAAGAGTTATGATGAGATGACCAGCTTCCTGAATAAAAACAGTTGGAGACAAGGGCCAGCCATTGTCAAATTTGTAGCCGAAGCAAAAGAGAATGGAACATCACGGAACACCTAGCTGGAGTGTCATTTTTTTTTAAAGCCTGCGGGTGGGGTGACCCCACTAAGTCTTTCATTATAAAGAAGATGCTGACAGGATGGTCAAGGAAAATTGATCCTGCCAGTGACTGTAGGCATCCCATTACACACCACATGTTGAGATGTTATTGACATCATTATCAGAAATTTGCACATCTGAGTTTGAGACCAGGCAATTCAGACTAGCCTTCTCGCTGGCGTTCTTTGGAGCTTTCAGAGTAAGCGAATTGGTGGCTGTTAACAAAAGAGACGTAGGAAATAGTGGACTACTGAGGAGGAATGTGGAGTGGACATTGGCGACCTTAAGCATAAAAATGCACAAGTCCAAGACCGATCAACAAGGAAGAGGTACTACTTTGTTGCTCAAATAAGTAGCGGGTTGTGACACCTGCCCCTTCAGCAATACAAGAAAATATTTGGCAGTACGACCAGAAGGAGGAAGACACCTGCTGATTCATAGGGACGGATCCCCATTAACAAGATTCCAGTTTGCACCGGTACTAAAAGCAGCGGTAAAGAAACTAAATTGGGACACAAAGAAGTTCAGCATGCACTCGTCAGAATAGGTACGGCCACAAGTGCGGCGCAAGCAGTATTACAAACGGACATGATAAAGAGAATAGGATGATGGTGATCTAATGCGGTCAACACCTATGTGCATTTAGACAAAGTGGCCACAACTAACAAAATTATTAATTATATTTTGCAGAGCATCAGTGGGTTCAGTGATATATTGGTGATATATTGGTCACTCATATATACGATGGGCAGCTAAGAGAGCGATCAGACGACCCTATGGACAACATTTAGGATTGGCAACACGGGGGTGGGTCATCACATGGACTGGAAAGCCCGGCATGCGATAGAATCAGTTATTGCCCTTACTACAGTGCCTGAGGGATTCCAGGGTGGCTCCAGATGTAATGATCATACACCTGGGGGGCAATGACTTGAGTTCATTGACATGCAAGTGCTTGATCAAGAAGGTAAAAGGTGATCTTGAAAAAATAGCCGCATTATACCCGAAGACCACATTAGTTTGGTCGGAAATCATACCATGACCTAAGTGGAAAGACTCAAAATTATGGACTAGTGGTTGAAAGAAAGTAAACAGACAGATGGAGATATGAACAAGAAAGAGGGGTGTACAGCAGAAGACACCAGTGGGCTGAGGATATGTGTCCTGAATTATTTAGAATGGACAGAATACATTTGTCCGACATAGGGTATGACATATTTAATAATGCATTACAGGATGCCATTGAGGTGTGGTATCGCAGACACAGGGAGAAAAGCTCACAGCTAATTCAGTAAGTGGGGGGACACGAGGCAAGGGTCCCCCCTACTTCATGCCTTGGCGGTTACCCGGGCAGGTTGGACATATTGTAAGTGGTGCAGTGGCATCACTGGATGGAGTGGTAGCCGGTCAGTGCCGGGGGAGGCACAGAACACGCCAATGGTGGGGCCCCCCCTTTGAGCGGGGATACGGCGGGGGCCCTCAGAAAGAAATGATGCCTGGCTTGCTTACTAGACGGTACACTACACTGAGGGCACTATTAAACTACCAGTTCTCTTACCCAAAGTAGTTACATCACCAATAAGAGAACTCAAAAACTTTCTCAATTTTATCAATGTTCAATTACCCATATTTATTCATGAAATATACACTTCTTAAAAGATCCTATCTAGACAATAATTACTCTCTAGCACACTCATCCTTCCATACATCTATCATACACACCCATAAAAACAACATATTATAATGTGAATTCCATCACCACAAATTTGATTTCAATTCGGATAACAATGCAAAATGAATTTTACAATATTATATAAATTTAATATAATATGTTATACAACATTGCATTTTTGTAAAATATCTATGACTTCGTTTACTTATGTCACCACATCTAGACTTCTCTTTGAGTTCTCTCAATCACAGCGACATCGTCCATTGGACCTATCCGACAAGGCCTCCTTGTTTCGCCCACTCATCTGGGCTTCATCAGGGATTTTATCGTCACCAATGCCTCTAATTCATTCTGTATTAAATAAAGCCTCATGTGAATATCACAAAACCCGTTTTTTTATGATTTATCTTATATTTTTTTATATTCTCTTATTGCTTACTAGACGGGCAGTCAGCGACAGCGCATCGGCTCGGGTACCCCGGGAAGTTTATCATGTGTTAAAGAAATAAAAGCTGCGGCCTTTTGATACCAATAACAGTTTCGGGGTTTTCAATTTTGCATGGTAAATGTGTAAGTGGTGACATGTGGGGAAAAAGGGGGCACCAAGGACAGGGACGCCGGACACTAAGGGTAAGTGGCGGCTGCTAGCATTAATTGGTGGACCCGAGCCTCCTGGCCTGAGCCCACCCCATAACGGACGCGCCGCCCTCGCAGGAGGAAGGCGGCGCGATGGCGGAGGGGGGAAGAGGAGGAGGAGGAGGGAGAGAAGCACATGTGCGCAATGACGTGTCATCGGAGGCGACGATGGTGACGACCAATGACGTCGCCAGCCTTTTAAATGGCCAAGGAACAAAGAAAAAAACCCTTTTCCTGAGCCAGCACAGAGGAAACCCACCCACCCGCCCCGAGGAAGGGCAAGGAAGAATGATATGCTCAGGGATTTCGAATAATGGTAGCATAACAATGTTAACATGAATACTGCCAACAGTTAGCATACCTCTGTTAATGAATATTGAAAAATATGTGTGCAATGTTGGGGTTAATGTCGCAGCTGGGAGGGCGGTTACCCAGGCCGGTTGGATAATTTGTAAGTGGTGCCCTTGGCATGACTGGACGACTTGGTAGCCTAGCCAGTCAGCGCCGGGGGAGGCGCAGTAAGGTGGGGGCGCGGAACACGCCAATGGTGGGGCCCCCCTTTGAGCAGGGACACGGCAGGGGCCCACGGAAAGAAATGATGCCTGGCTTGGTTACTATGGTGGGCAGTCAGCAACAGCGCATTGGCTCGGGTACCCCGGGAAGTTTATCATGTGTTAAAGAAATAAAAGCTGCGGCCTTTTGATACCAATAACAGTTTCGGGGTTTTCAATTTTGCATGGTAATTGTGTAAGTGGTGACATGTGGGGGAAAAGGGGGCACCAAGGACAGGGAGGCCGGACACTGAGGGTAAGTGGCAGCTGCTAGCATTATGTAGAGGGTTTCCAACTTAATTCCAATTTTGAAAAGGGGTCTACGGGTGATCCACAAAACTATTGTACATACCAGTGAACCTGAAGTCAGTGCCGTGCAAAATGGTAGAAACTATTATAAAGAACAAAATTATTGAACTTATAGAAAGTCATAATTTAATGGGACAAAGCCAACAAGGATTTAGCCAAGGGAAATTGTGCTTCACCAATCTGCAACATTTTTTTGAAGGTGTAAATAAAGATGTGGAAAAAGTTGAGCATTTGACAGAATCCATCATAAAAGATTTCTGAGAAAAAAAATAATGGGATAGGAAGCAATGTCCTATTGTCAATTGGGAACTGGTTAAAAGATAGAAAAAACAGAGAGTAGGGTTAAATGGTCAATTTTCTCAAGGAGAAAGGTGAATAGTGGAGTACCCAGGGATCTGTTCTGGGACTACTGCGTTTTAACATATTTATAAATAAACTGGAAATGGGAATGAGTGAGGTGATCAAATTTGCAGATGACACAAAATTATTCAAAGTTGTTAAATCATAGGAAGATTGTGAGAAGTTGCAAAAGGACATTTGCAAGACTGGGAGACTGGGCATACAAATGGCAGCTGACATTTTTTTTTTTAATTTATTTAACGCTTTTCTATACAGATGTTCGCTTGCACATCACATCGGTTTACAGTAAAACAATCAGAGGCATGAAAGGAAATTACATCTTATTTATTTATTTATTTATTTATTTATTTAATTTATTTATTAACTTTTATTTACCGACATTCGTGCAGCACATCATGCCGGTTTACAATGAACTCAGGTGGAAAATACAGTGTAACGATAAAACAATATTTATAATAATGATAGTAAATAAATAACTGGCAATAACAATTAACAATGTGGGGATGGGGAAGAGAGGAGAACAAAGGCAAATAGAGAGATGAGAAGTAAAGGAATGAAAACTATAGGAATAGAGGGAAACTATGTACAGATGACGGAGTGCACAGGTCTCATTAACTTGAGTATAGGTATCAGTAACTTAAGTACAGGTTTCATTTACTTAAGGAGGGACTCATGAGGACTTGAAAGCCACCAGTATTACTTGGGCTAAGGTGTTCATTCGGAGAAAGGTTATTTGAGGGAGATTGAAAGGTGTACGGGGGGGTAGGGGGTAGAAGGGGGAAGGGGGCGGTTGGGAGACAATTTACTTACTGTAAATACTCAATAGTAGTTTGGCCAGGAAGTTTTTCTGTCACCTTAAAGCAATAGGTTACCTAAACAACAATCATCCAAGGTTTCAGACTCTAACCTAACTTCATTTCAAGAAATGTGATGGGAGAAGAGGGCTGAGAGCTAAACACAAGTACAGTATTTAGGATGAATCACTCCATATATAAATTTAGCTGACATGTTCTTATACTCATCCATTATTCAAACAGATCCTCATTAAAGACAGCATTAGATAATTGGATTCATTTGGTTAAAAGAAGAAAATAAAAAGGGCACTGTCTAAGAAAGTTCTGCTTTCTAAGACAATGCATAGTGGCCCCAGAATTATTTTATTTTATTTTTTTAAATTCTGCAGCTGTTAAAACTAGCCAGTTAACAGAGCTTAAAAGAAAAAAAAAAAAAAAAGTCCTTTGCGTACTCAAAATCATTCGGTACAAGTTCCTTCATGTGCTTTTCTCACTAATTATAAACAAGCGTTTTGCATGACCAACAGAGCAATGGAATCTTTCATCTATTATTACTTTTAAATATAGTCTGTTCAACGGTATGTGTGAACTCAGACTAGTACACTGACATAAGTGCGATTACACAGTACAAATACAATTGAGAAAACATACTTAAGAGGGAAACTTCTGGGCATAGCTACATGGTGCATTTGATGTATGAGCATCAGAGTTCTCAGAGCTTTCATAAAATAAACACGTTACATACATGTCAGAGAGTATGTATCAAGACATGGCTGTTTAGGCAAGCTTTCCCGAACTCCAACTAATACGCCTCGCCAGCAAAATATCCTACACAGCAGCTGTATATATTGTATGCTGTATATATTGTATACTTGTATATAATTAACTTCTTCTATCTCTCTTTATTTCCTCCACCCCAGTTCAATAGTCCTTGTTAATTGTAACTGCATCTCTTCATCACGTTTATCTATGTTCTTTGTTGTATTTATTGCACCCCTGTTTTTTTTATGTAAACTGACATGATGTGAGCGCTTCATGCATGCCGGTATAAAAAAAACCTAAATAAATAAATAAATGTCAAAGACTAACATCTCACTTGTAGAGGTCTGGAAGCACACACAAATCTAGATAAATGTTGCAAAGAATGGCAGATTGGTGCAGTCTAGTGTTTGCTGTGATAATGAATACCAGTAAGGGTTCATTTACAAACGGGTTGGAAAACAGATGCTCAATTTTGCCAGCGTCCGCCTTCCGAACCAGTGGCTGTCAGTGGGTTCGACAACCAACGCCGGCTGTCAGACCCGTTGACAGCCGCCGCTTCCGCCAATAAGGAGGTGCTAGGGAAGCGCTAGTGTCTCTAGCGCCTCCTTATTAGCGCGGGCCCTAATTTAAATAAAGAATCGCATGCCCAGGAGAGGGGCCCAGGCGCTCGTCAGGAGAGTGGGCGCTCGCCTCGGAGCGCCCGCTCTCCTGCGGAGTTTACTGAATCGGCCTGAAAGTGGTTGTGAAAAGGTGCCTGCTGAAATGAATGGCGTTCTGGTCCCATTAATGGCACTGGAGAAGGACAGGCTAGGGCAAACAGTATATTGGGATCCTAGAATAACATATCTACTATTATATGTTTAGAAAAAAAAGATCTCTGAAAAGAAATGCATACCCTCTGTGCACTGGGAATGCAGCAAGAGGTAAAACATATATCCTTCCCGATTAAAATGCCACTGCCTAATCAATTTTAAAATTCTTGAAGCAAATTCCCTCTCACCCCTCCAGATTTAGCTACATTGATAACAATATTCCAGATGGAATGAGATGAGACCTTGTCATGCAAGCTGACTAGTGTAATTTGTGACATCCCAGCTAGCAAGGATAAGCAGAAGTCTCTCTCTGTCTTGGGTAGCAGAGCAGACTCCATAATTTTAGGAGAATTGTGGGGCAACTGCACACAGAATGAGTTTCAACTGACAGTTCATTGAGAAGTACAACCACTTATCAAGTGAGGTTTAAAGTGCTGCGCAGTAGGCCAGGGCATAGATTGTAAGCTTGCTAGATCTCCATGCAGAGGAAAACACCTGTCTGAACCCACAGGAGCTTGGGCTGGTTTGCAAGAATGGGAGGGCTCCCCGCTACTGATGGATCTCCCCCCCATGCAAACTGGCATACAGGCACCTCAATTCTTGTGGAAAATAGAAGGACTCCTCATGCCACTCATGGAGGAAAAAACTATTTCCAATTCAATTAATCATAACAGTCAATGCTCCCCTCTATAACTACCATTTACATTTTTGCAACATGAATGTAACGCATTTGTGTATATATTGCATTGAAGATTGAATAAATATAAAATTGCATATATTATAACTTCTATAAATATAAAATCAGAACACACATTAAAAAAAAACCTATTTGTAGATTATGTAGATTTAACCCAAGCACCCTATCAGATACTGCAGAAACTCAGGTGAGGGAGTTACCCTGGCCCATCTAAGGTTGGCTGCACAAGCATTGTTTCTGTTTTGCAAATATTTTAGTAAAATACTTTATTGTAGTTTGGTTGTAAAAATAAAAATAGAATCGGGGTTCGTATGTTATATCAAATTTACTTTTTAAATGTTTCTGCTTGCTTGCTGATGAATGTCAGCACAACTACGCCTGTAACAGCCAAGACCTCGGGTATGGTGTCTCTTCCCACCACAAACACATACAATGTTTTATGAAAAACATTTACTGCAAATATTTAACATGAGACCTCCTTCCAATTCACTATCTCCCCAAATATATTCAGGCCTTCTTCTATCCTCTATTCTGCAAAGTGATAACATTTCCAGTCTGAACATAACCAATAAACATATACCACAGAATCCTGGCTCCTCACACAAAAGTCTGTTCCTAAACATTTTTCATAACTTTGGTGATGTCAGTGTGCAACTGTTTGGTTTTTTGGTTTTTTTTATGGAGCAGCAGGACTGGTTTATGGGGATGCAATAATACTCTTTTCAAAACTGATAAAATTGTATGAGGCGGCAATGAGCCAAAATGCTATTTAAAAGGAAAGAATCAAAGAGTTTGCAGTTACATGGGCTTCTAATAAATGCCAAATAAATGAACACTGGCAGCAACATTACAGGTGCTACAGGCTCTTCTAGGGACAGTGACTCCCATTTATAAGGCTGCTTTTGGGAGCCGAATGCTCTCCATCACAAGTAGGGATAGTGACAGCGAGGAAGGGAATAAGGCAGTAAGTACAGAATATCACAGACAAGCGACCCTGCATGCGAGTCCAGAACTGCTCTGAATACCTGAAGGGTCTCAGAAAACCACTGAAGGGTAGTTTAGAACTCATTATGCTGACCAGAAATTTGCTGCCGCTCCCACACAGCTGTATAATGTGCAACCCATAAAGTCCTCGCAAAACTAGTCTGGAGAACAATGCTTTAGAAATTCAGATTTCGCACTATGGTCTTTTCCCCCCAGCCTGCTCTATTTTCGAAGGCCAAGTTAAATTTGCTTTGGAATACAATACATCTGCCCCATAATGTGATCAAAACAGTTCATTACATTATAAGGACATGGTCTGACCCATTACACTTTCCTGAGCAGGGGTGGATTGGCCTATCGGGGGATCGGGCATCCCTCGGTGGGCCAATTGCTCCAGTCACGTGGTCTGCTGTGCGCGGCCGTGACAGAGCCGCGCTCGGCAGACCACGTGATGTGTCCTGGCCCAGCCTGGGCAGCGAATACCCGGGCCGGTCCGACATCGTGAGTCCGCCGCTGTTCCTGAGCCAATATTGCTGACACTGCCACACCATCTCAGCCGACCTGAGCTCACAAAATTACACACATGGAACAGGGCCAGCCCCACCACCCCAACTACTAACAGAAGCAGGCAAGCTAGTGCTAAAAAAACAAACAGTGGCGCTGCCAGTAAATGAGAGAACACACATGCAAGGAAGTTACTAGGAGCTGTCTGGTTATTCCAGAAAGTTTTGCCAATGGATAAGTCTCATCATGGAGCCATCTTCTCTCTGTGGTGTGCAGAATCACATGAAGGCAAGCAGTCTACTTCAGTACCATTTGGAAGAAAGGGTTTTCTAATTCCCTCAATCTCAGTGTTATGGAGTTCCTGGATTTGGAAGGGATGCAAACACAAAAAAAAGGACTGAACCAATGATTTTCCCTATAAATTCTTATCTAACACTTTGGGACATGTGCAAAGCTGTCATCATCTCTTCAAAGATGGCTCCCTTCACATTGGAGCCTCTCAGGTTGGCTTCCTGTAGGTCACAACCGGATAGATCACAATTCTCTAAGTCAGTTCCTGCTAAGGTACCCCCTCGGAGGTTACAGTTTTTCAGTTTGGCATTTTTTAAGGTGGCAACTCGCAGGTTAATTCCTGTCATCTGACTCCCTTCCATATCCACACCCTTTAAGTTATCACCTTCTAGGTTAGCCTTAAAGCTAACTTTTACATTTAATTTAATTACATTTAATGTAGACAAGTGAAAAATGATACACTTAGGGATAGATTTTCAAAAAATACGTGCGGGTGTACATGTGCACGCGCTACCCGGCGCACACACATGGACACCCGCATGTTATAAAATCGGGGGTCGGTGCGTGCAAGGGGGTGCACACTAGTGCACCTTGTGCGTGCAAAGCCCACAGCCTTCCCCCGTTCCCTTCCCCCTAGCCTGACCTTCCCACCCCTTCCCTAGCCTTTCTGCCCCTTAACCCTAGCCTAACCTAACCCCCACCCCCAAATTGTTGTCTCACCTTTTGTTTCTGCCTGGAGGCAGGCGCAGGTTGCACACGCCAGCAACCTGCTGGCACGCGATCCTCTGACACAGCAGCAAATGGCTACTGTACTGCAGGCCTCTGGCCCCACCCCCGCACGGGCCGCCCCTTTTGTAAAGCCTTGGGACTTAGACACGTCCCAGGGCTTTATACACGTCGCCGGGCCTTTATAAAATAGGCCCGGCGCGCGTAGGGCTTTTAAAATCCGGCCCTTAGGGAAGAGCAAAATAAATTATAGCTACATAATGCAAGGTTCCACATTAGGAGTCACCACTCAGGGAAAGGATTTAGGTATCATCGTGGCTAATATGTTGTAATCCTCAGTGTGTGGAGATGACCAAGAAAGCAAATATAATGCTAGGGATTATTAGAAAAGGGATGGACAATAAAATTGAATATCATAATGCCTCTGCACTGCTCCAAAGTACAACCTCATCTTGAGTACTGTGTGTAATTCTGGTCACCAGATCTCAAAAAGGATATAGCAAAATTAGAAAAAGTACAGAGAAGGGTGATCAAAATTATAAAAGAGATGGAGCAGTTCCTCTATGAGGAAAGGCTAAAAAGGTTTGGACTCTTTTTGGAGTAGCGATGACTAAGGGGAGATATGATAGAGGTCTGTAAAATAATGAGTGGAATGGAATGAGTAATATGCAAACCAGTTGTTTACTCTTTCGAGAAATACAAGATTAGAGGATGAAAGATGATTTTATGGATGCAAATGGAACAGTTAGATGCCGTTTTCTTCACAAGGTAGCTAATTCTAATTGTACGAAAGCGTGGGAATTTTTTCATTCTCATTTGCCTGTAGACAAACTTCTCTTGCAGTGGCAGGTTATTCAACTAACTGGCTAAGTTAATTGGTTCTGTCTGTCGCTCTGACACTAGAAAACTGGATGATTGGTTGAATGAATGTATGGTGTGAATGGAAGATTGTGGTCTGTTTGTTGGTTGAATATGTTGTAGGGATGTGAATCGGGCTTCGGATGATTGAAAAGATCGTTGATATCGTTGATATTTTCAAAATCGTCAGAAATCGGGGGCTCCCCCAAAACGATAGGAAAACCCCACGATATTGATTGTGGGGGTTCTCTTATCGTTTTGGGGAAGGGCGGGAAAAATGGCACACAAAAATAACCCCTAAACCCACCCCGACCCTTTAAAACTAATCCCTTAGCTTCCCCCACCCTCCCGACCCCCCCAAAAAACTTTTTACAGGTACCTGGTGGTCCAGTGGGGGTCCCGGGAGCGATCTCCCACTCCCGGGCCGTCCTCCCACTCCCGGGCCGTCAGCTGCCACTAATCAAAATGGCACCGATGGCCCTTTGCCCTTACCATGTGACAGGGTATCCATGCCATTGGCCGGCCCCTGTCACATGGTAGGAGCACTGGATGGCACGCGCCATTTTTAAAGATGGCGCCGGCCATCCATTATGGCCATCCAGTGCTCCTACCATGTGACAGGGGCCGGCCAATGGCATGGATACCCTGTCACATGGTAATGGCAAAGGGCCATCAGCGCCATTTTGATTAGTGGCAGCCGACGGCCCGGGAGCGGGAGGACGGCCCAGGAGCGGGAGATCACTCCCGGGACCCCCACTGGTCCACCAGGGACCTGAAAAATGTTTTTTGGGGGGGAAGCTAAGGGGTTAGCTTTAAAGGGTCAGGGTGGGTTTTTTGTTTATCGGCTTGGGCACAGCCAATAAACAAAACCGCGATCGGGCCGGACGAAAAAAAAAAACATGATGTGAATCGGAACCGGAATCCGAGCCGATTCCGGTTCCGATTCACATCTCTAATATGTTGTCTTATGGTATTTTAACGCTTTTTGGTTGCTTTTGTTTCGTAAAGCCATGCTATTTGATGTATACTTATTTGGCAAGTTATCAGATGTTGTCTTGGCTAATGTATACCACATGCTGTTTAAATCAAATAATAATTTAAAAAAAAAAAAAAAAGACCAGGGGACATGCAATGAAGTTACTAGGCAGTGCATTTAAACCAAATAAAAGAACAATTTTTTTTTATTCAATGCAAAACTAAGTTCTGAAACTCATTGCCAGAGGATGTGGTGAAAGTTGTTAGTGTAGCTGGATTTAAAAAAAGGGGGTGTGTACAAGTCCCTAGAGGAAACTTCCATAAACCATTATTAAGTTGGACTTGGGGAAATCCACTGCTTATTCCTGGGATAAGTAGCATGGAATCTATTTACTTTTGGGGATCGTGGATTATCCATGGTTGGAAACAGGTATTGAGCTTGATGGACCTTTGGTCTGACCCAGTATAGCAATCTTATTTTTTTATGTTATGTTTTTATATTCCTAATCAAAGTCCACAATTGCTTATCTTAGTGACTGTGTTCTATGGAAAATATATTTCATAAGTTGAGATTCAAATTACTGATTTATGCAAACGTGTCCAGAAACATCATACCTAGTATCAAAGGCTTGATAATTTACAATGTACACTGATGTCAGCCGGAGGATAAAGGCAGTTTTCCTTTATCACTGTACATACGCACACTTATTTCTACCTAAGCAAAAGACTATTCTTGAACACGTCACATATATCGATTCCTATCTGAGGACAAACACTCAATCCAACATGAAGAAGTAGCAGTTCTTTTTGAATACTTCATGCTCTTCTTTCTCTATAAACTGGTCATGCTCCTTTGCTTATAAGCATTCATGATCAATCATTCAATTTTACCATTATATGTTATAGATGTGAATCGTGTGATCAATCGTCTTAACGATCGATTTCGGCTGGGAGGGGGAGGGAATCGGATCGTCGCAGTTTGGGTTTTTTAAATATCGTGTAAATCGTGTAAATCGAAAACCGGCACACTAAAACATCCCTAAAACCCACCCCGACCATTTAAAATTTATTTATTTATTTATTTATTTATTTATTTTGTATACCGACATTCGATCGAGATATCACATCGGTTTCCAGATAACTAAAGGAATAGGGTGATAACAGCCCTATTTTACATTATAACATGGTATTAAATAGATATAGGAATATTTTACATTATAACATGGTAATAAATATAACAAGAATATTTTACATTATAACATGGTAATAAATATAACAAGTTGTAACAGAACTAACAGGAGTACATGGAACATTAGACTATAGTATATAATAGGGATGTGAATCGTTTTTCAACGATTAAAATTATCGTCCGATAATGTTTATATCGTCTTAAATCGTTATAGAACACGATACAATAGAAATTCTAACGATTTATCGTTAAAAATCGTTAAATCGTGTTAGTGCGCACTAACTCGAGTTAGTGCGCACTAACTCCCCGTTAGTGCGCACTAACTCGATTTAGTGCGCACTAACTGAAAATGATACAAATAAACACTTTCCAGGTCACTGAAGGTCAGTTAGGAATGAATATGTGTTCCTATTGGCTGGCTGCCCTCTTATCTATTGATGTTACCAAGGTTACCACTGAGGTGATGGTTGGGGGGATGGGAAATGGAACTGGAAACTAACGAACACCAACAGAAAATGAAACAAAGTGTTCACACTTCCCAGGTCAGTAAAGGTCACTTAGGAATGAATATGTATGTATGTATTCCTATTGGCTGGCTGTGCTCTTATCTATTGATGTTACCAATATGGTTGGGGGGATGTGAAATGGAAACAGTTGGAAGCTTGACAAAAAAAGTAATGTAATGATCAGCACTCACGTGACTAGAACTTGTTTGTTTATTATTTTTGTTAGCAGGCACCTGAAATGCTAGTGCATGTTGAATTTGCCAATCACTGTGCATTTTAGAAAGGTGGTCCTGGCTGGAACTGTACACAGTTCAAATATATGTAATTGATTGTTGGTAAGTGTATTTTTTAAGTAGCCACACTGGCACCAGTATGTTTACTTTTCCTCCTACTTAACTCACTAGCTCAGCTTTGTAAGAAGGGCTTCTCTGCTTGTGTGTTGTTTTTGTTTGGTGTGAGGAGAGCAGAAACATCAGATCTTTATTCAATCTACTACAGTCATCTCTTACAGTGCCCTATCCCTATTAATACCAGGAGTGTTGTGATCTTCCTGCACACAGTGCCCTAACCCTGATACCAGTCTGAGACAGCTCCCTCCCTGCATTACTAGTGAGAGGCTGGCTTCACAGACAGGGGGGAGCTGCCTGACCCTCACTCCTGACTTCCCCCATGTCCCAGCTAGTGAATGGTGTGTGGGTGAGGGGGGGGGGGGGGGGGATGGTGAAGTCTGAGACAGCTCCCTCCCTGCATTACTAGTGAGAGGCTGGCTTCACAGACAGGGGGGAGCTGCCTGACCCTCACTCCTGACTTCCCCCATGTCCCAGCTAGTGAATGGTGTGTGGGTGAGGGGGGGGGGGGGGGAGGATGGTGAAGTCTGAGACCGCTCCCTCCCTGCATTACTAGTGAGAGGCTGGCTTCACAGACAGGGGGGAGCTGCCTGACCCTCACTCCTGACTTCCCCCATGTCCCAGCTAGTGAATGGTGTGTGGGTGAGGGGGGGGGGGAGGATGGTGAAGTCTGAGACAGCTCCCTCCCTGCATTACTAGTGAGAGGCTGGCTTCACAGACAGGGGGGGGCTGCCTGACCCTCACTCCTGACTTCCCCCATGTCCCAGCTAGTGAATGGTGTGTGGGTGGGGGGGGGGGGGGTGGATGGTGAAGTCTGAGACAGCTCCCTCCCTGCATTACTAGTGAGAGGCTGGCTTCACAGACAGGGGGGAGCTGCCTGACCCTCACTCCTGACTTCCCCCATGTCCCAGCTAGTGAATGGTGTGTGGGTGAGGGGGGGGGGGGGAGGATGGTGAAGTCTGAGACAGCTCCCTCCCTGCATTACTAGTGAGAGGCTGGCTTCACAGACAGGGGGGAGCTGCCTGACCCTCACTCCTGACTTCCCCCATGTCCCAGCTAGTGAATGGTGTGTGGGTGAGGGGGGGGGGGGAGGATGGTGAAGTCTGAGACAGCTCCCTCCCTGCATTACTAGTGAGAGGCTGGCTTCACAGACAGGGGGGAGCTGCCTGACCCTCACTCCTGACTTCCCCCATGTCCCAGCTAGTGAATGGTGTGTGGGTGAGGGGGGGGGGGGAGGATGGTGAAGTCTGAGACAGCTCCCTCCCTGCATTACTAGTGAGAGGCTGGCTTCACAGACAGGGGGGAGCTGCCTGTCCCTCACTCCTGACTTCCCCCATGTCCCAGCTAGTGAATGGTGTGTGGGTGAGGGGGGGGGGGTGGATGGTGAAGTCTGAGACAGCTCCCTCCCTGCATTACTAGTGAGAGGCTGGATTCACAGACAGGGGGGAGCTGCCTGACCCTCACTCCTGACTTCCCCCATGTCCCAGCTAGTGAATGGTGTTTGGGTAAGGGGGGGGGGGGGGAGGATGGTGAAGTCTGAGACAGCTCCCTCCCTGCATTACTAGTGAGAGGCTGGCTTCACAGACAGGGGGGAGCTGCCTGACCCTCACTCCTCCGGGGTATTGTGATCTTCCTGCACACAGTGCCCTATCCCTGATACCAGGGGTGTTGTGATCTTCCTGCATGCAGTGCCCTATCCCTATTAATACCAGGAGTGTTGTGATCTTCCTGCATGCAGTGCCCTATCCCTATTAATACCAGGAGTGTTGTGATCTTCCTGCATGCAGTGCCCTATCCCTGATATCGGGATGTGTGCAAGAAGATCACAACACCCCCGGTATCAGGAATAGGGCACTGTGTGCAGGAAGATCACAACACCCCCAGTATCAGGAATAGGGCACTGTGTGCAGGAAGATCACAACACCCCTGGTATTAGGGATAGGGCACTGTGTGCAGGAAGATCACAACACTCCTGGTATTAATAGGGATAGGGCACTGTGTGCAGTAAGATCACAATACCCCTGGTATCAGGGTTAGGGCACAAGTTCTAGTCACATTGACTGATCACATTACTTGTTTTGTCAAGCTACCAACTGTTTCCATTTCCCATCCCCCATATACTGTCAGTAGGAAACTTGGTAACATGAATAAATAAGAGGGCAGCCAATAGGAATACATATTCATTCCTAAACTGACCTTAACTGACCTGAAAAGTGTCAAATTGTATCATTTTCAGTTAGTGCGCACTAACTCCCAGTTAGTGCGCACTAACTCCCGTTAGTGCGCACTAACTCGAGTTAGTGCGCACTAATCGGAAAAAACGATTTTTAACGATTTTTTAACTAAAAAATCGTGCCTAAGACGATTTTCTTGCCCTGCCACACGATTTCTATCATTAAGACGATATGGAAAACGATTCACATCCCTAGTATATAACATATGTACATAAATGGCTTGTTGATGAGGATAAATTATGGTAAGGAGAGCAGGGAGTGTAGAGGGGGGAGAGGAGAGAAAGGGATGTGTGGGAGGAAGGTAGTGATAGGGAGGGAAAGGGTGGTGTGAGATGCTTGTGTAGGGAGGGAAAGGTGTGGGGCGAGATGCTTGTGGAGGGGGCATGGAGTGGATGGTGCGATTGGGCGGGTTATGTGTCGGGTGGGAAAGCTTTTAAAAATAGCCATGTTTTGAGGTGTTTTTTGAAAACTTGCAGTGAAGGTTCGTTTCTGAGACAGGTGGGGAGGGTGTTCCATAAGGTGGGGCCTGCTATTGTTATGGCTCGTTTGCGGGTGACGTTGAGGTGTGCAGCTTTGAGATTGGGGACGGCTAGGAGTCCAGTGTTGGTGGATCTGAGAGTTCTTTGAGTGGGGTAAGGTTGTATTCCGTTGTTTAGCCAGTCCATTTTGTTGTTGTTTATTTTTTTGTGCATGAGGGTGAGGGTTTTATACTGGATTCTTTGTGTAATGGGTAGCCAGTGGAGTTCTTTGAGCGTGGGTGTGATGTGAGGGGATTTTTTGTTGTTAGAGATGATTCTGGCGGCAGCGTTCTGTAGAACTTGGAGGGGTTTGATGTGTATTTCTGGTAGTCCGAGGAGGAGGGAGTTGCAGTAGTCGAGTCTTGACAAGATAATTGATTGGAGGACTGTTCGGAAATCGTGCTCTTGGAGAAGGGGTTTGAGTTTTTTTAGTGTCTGCAGTTTGAAGAATCCATCTTTGATTGTATTGGAGATGTGTCGTTTAAAGTTGAGTTGGCTGTCAATTGTTACGCCTAGGTTTCTTGTGGACGGCGTGAGTGAGGTTTGTGAGATTTGTGGCACTCCCGGGTTGACTGAGTTTCCTGGGTGGTCAGATGGGGTGCACATGAGTGGATAGGAGGGATGGTCATCGTGGATGTGAATGATTTCTGTTTTGGCTTGGTTGAGACATAGTGATAATTGAGATAGTAAGTGGGATAAGTTTGAGCTGAGTTTGTTCCATTTTTCCATAGTGAGTTGAATGGAGTTGTTTATGGGGAGTAATATTTGTATGTCGTCTGCATAGACAAAGTAGGTGAGGTTTGCCTCTGATAGGTATTTGCATAGTGGGATGAGGTATATGTTGAAGAGGGTTGATGATAGGGAAGAACCTTGTGGGACTCCATGAGTGAGGGGCACTTGTGAGGATTCAGATGAGTTCATCTTGACGATGTAAGATCTGTTTGAGAGGTAGGATTTGAACCATTTGAATGTGGTGTCTTGGAGACCAATTTCTTTAAGTCTGGTGAGGAGTGTTCTGTGATTGATGGTGTCGAAGGCGGCTGATATATCAAGAAGTATCAGGAGGAACGATTTGCCTTTGTCGCGGCCTTTGAGGATGGTATCGGTGAGGGAGAGGAGGAGGGTTTCAGTGCTGAAGAGTTTTCTGAAACCATGTTGTGCAGGCTGGAGAACATTAAAGGTTTCAAGGTGGTCTGTGAGTTGATTGTTGACTGTTTTTTCGATGATTTTTGCTAGGAATGGGAGGTTGGAGACTGGTCTGTAGTTTGCTGGGTCGGATTTGTCGAGTTGAGGCTTTTTGATGATTGGTTTGATGATGGCGTTTTTGAGTTTTTCTGGGAAGATTCCTTGTTCTAGGGATAGGTTGATGATGTAGGTTATTGGTTTGACAATAATCTCTCTGATGAGTTTTAGGGTTTTGATGGGGATGGGGTCTAAGGGGTGGGATGCAGGGTTGGTTTTTCTGATGATAGGTTCAATTTCTGTGGTAGCAACGGGAGTGAATTGTGACCATGAGTGGATAGGAGGGGGGGTGTCAATTAAGTCATTGTGGGTTTGGGGAATCTTGGCAATGATGTTGTTGACTTTATCGTTGAAGAATTGTGCTAGTTTTTCACTGGAGATGTTGCTGGAGTTTGGCGTATTGTCATTTTGGATGGGGTTGGTAAGGTCCTTGACATAGGCGAAGAGGGTCCTTGGGTTAAATTGGTAATCATGAATTCTTGATGTGTGGAAATTACGCTTTGCTGTGTTAAGGTCAGTTGTATAGTTGTGTAGTAGTGTTCTATATTTGTCTTTCAGGTTTGAGGTGGGGGTTCGTCTCCACTGTTTCTCAGTCTGTCTCAGTGTTCGCTTTGAGGTTTTCAGTTCTGGGGTGTACCATGGTGCTCTTTGCTTTGTGGATTGTTTTATTTCCTTTTTTATCATGGGGCATAATGTATTGGCTATGTCTGCGTTGATAGATATCCAGGAGTTTGTGGCTGTGTTGGCGTCATTTAAGTTGATTGTTTTTAGTGCCTCAGGTAACAGTTTGGCGATGTCTTCACTGGAGACATTCGCGGTAGGAGATCGAGAGCGATCTCCTACCGCGAATCGTTTTTCCGTATGGAAAATGGCGCCGGCCATACGCCGTATGGCCGGCGCCATTTTCCGTACGGCAATACGATTCGACTGCAGGAGGTCGTTCCGGACCCCCGCTGGACTTTTGGCAAGTCTTGTGGGGGTCAGGAGGCCCCCCCAAGCTGGCCAAAAGTCCCTGGGGGTCCAGCGGGGGTCCGGGAGTGATCTCCTACGCTCCTGACATCGGGGGACAAAAAAACAAAATGGCGCCGGCGCCATTTCTACAACGCACGGAGGACCGAGAGTAAAAGATCACACCGGGACCCTTCCTCTGGACCCCAGGTAATTTAAGGCATTTTGGGGAGGTTCGGGAGGGTGGGGGATTTATTTTAAAGGGTCGGGGTGGGTTTTAGGGTTGTTTTAGTGTGCCGGTTTTCCCGCCCTCCCCCTTCCCCTCCCCCTTCCCCCGATTTACGATTTTTTAATGATAAATCGGGGGAATTGTTATTGTATCGCGGCTCTAACGATTTTTGACGATTTAAAATATATCGGACGATATTTTAAATCATCAAAAAACGATTCACATCCCTATTATATGTAGTGTGCAATTTTATCTGCCTTATGCTAGTGTCATTGACAGAAAACCTATCCTTTTCCATTGCAGAGTATAACTGAAATCAAAACCTATCCTTTTCCATTGCAGAGTATAACTAAAATCATCTTTTAAAGGAATCAGTTCATGTATGTAGAAAAATCTTATAGCTCATGTATCGCCTGATTTTCAAAGCCATTTATACACATAAAACTTAGTTTCCTGTTTTATTATTATTTTTCATACATTTTTTATGATTTTGCTTGATATTTTATTTTGTTTTGTTAAATTGTGTATGTCTTGTTTTGTGTTAACTTGTGTATGAATGCTGAATTTACACATTGGTTCCAAACTTTGTAAATGAGGTGACTGATAAATGGAACAAATAAATATTATAAAACAGTCTGGGGCTCTGTTCTCATAAAAGTGCACATGGATCCTTGTTTGGAAGATGAGTATTAATTAAACCAATTTTGAAAAGTATATACTGCATTATGCAGTAATGTAAATAGTTAAATTTGTTGCATTATGCAGTGATATCTACAGTGTACTGTACATCCTATTTAACAGCCCTAATTACATAATGCAGTATTTCCCAACCCAAATCAGCCAGGTTTTCAGGATTACCCATATGAATATGATAGAGGTAGATTTACATATAGTAGCATGCAAATCTGTTTCATGCATATTCATTACCAATATCCTGAAAACCCAATTGGTTTGGTTTGCCTCCAGGAGAGGGTTGGAAAACACTATTATAATGAAAGACATGTCAGTTCAGAAGTGAGAACAAGGATTAGGTAGCAGACAAATGTGTGGCAGGAAGAAGAAGAAATCCTTAATAAACCATGATGGAACAATCAGCTGTTCAGAGGCAGAAAGGTACCATGGGATTTAGAAATGATACATATAGGTGAATTTTAAAAGCTTGCACGTGCCAAAATTGGGAGATATGCACACAAGTTGGGCCAGCATGTGCCGAGCAGATTTTAAAAGGTGCCTGGGTACGCGCATATCTCCTGCTATGCGTGTTGGGGACTAGCTAGACAGTGGACCCTTAGGCCGGCCTGCGGGAGACCTGGGTTAGTTGGACTATGGTCTCAGGGCATCAGGCCGGTAGGCAGACCAGGCTGATGTAGACAGTAGGCTTCACCCGGAAGCTGGTGCTCCCCTGGGAGAAGCCCTTGGGAGTCCAGCCGCTTGGGACTCAGGAGGTTCAGCCTGGAAGCCGGTGTCCCCCCCGGGAGGAGCCCATGGGAACCCGGCCGCTGGGACTTAGGCAATCTCTGGTCCGGATCTTGAGTAGGCTGGTGCTGAAGCGGATTGAAGGAGACCTGGCAGGAACTGCGGCGGGCCGAAGTCGGGTAGCGAGGAACCAGGCAAGGGCTGCAGCAAACTGAAGGCAGGCAAAGCAAAACCAGGCAAGACCTGCAGCAAGCTGAAGACAGGCAGAGCAAACCAGGCAGGAACCTGGACAGGTGCTAAAGCAGGCAAGAAGCAAAGATTAGTAGAGATGTGAATCGTGTGATCGATCGTCTTAACGATCGATTTCGGCTGGGGGGGAGGGAATCGGATCGTCACGGTTTTGTTTTTGTAAATATCGTGTAAATCGTAAATCGGGGGAGGGCGGGAAAACCGGCACACTAAAACATCCCTAAAACCCACCCCGACCCTTTAAAATAAATCCCCCACCCTCCCGAACCCCCCCAAAATGCCTTAAATTACCTGGGGTCCAGAGCGGGGGTCCCGGTGTGATCTTTTACTCTCGGGCCTGCGGTGCATTGTAGAAATAGCGCTGGCGCCATTTTGTTTTTTGTCCCCCGACATCAGGAGCGTAGGAGATCGCTCCCGGACCTCCGCTGGACCCCCAGGGACTTTTGGCCAGCTTGGGGGGGCCTCCTGACCCCCACAAGACTTGCCAAAAGTCCAGCGGGGGTCCGGGAGCGACCTCCTGCAGTCGAATCGTTTTGCCATACGGCCGGCAAAACGATTCGAGTGCAGGAGGTCGCTCCCGCTGGACTTTTGGCAAGTCTTGTGGGGGTCAGGAGGCCCCCCCAAGCTGGCCAAAAGTCCCTGGGGGTCCAGCGGAGGTCCGGGAGCGATCTCCTACGCTCCTGATGTCGGGGGACAAAAAACAAAATGGCGCCAGCGCTATTTCTACAACGCACCGCAGGCCCGAGAGTAAAAGATCACACCGGGACCCCCGCTATGGACCCCAGGTAATTTAAGGCATTTTGGGGGGGTTCGGGAGAGTGGGGGATTTATTTTAAAGGGTCGGGGTGGGTTTTAGGGTTGTTTTAGTGTGCCGGTTTTTCCACCCTCCCCCTTCCCCTCCCCCTTCCCCCGATTTACGATTTTTGACGATAAATCGGGGGAATTCCTATTGTATCGCGCTTCTAACGATTTTTGACGATTTAAAATATATTGGACGATATTTTAAATCGTCAAAAAACGATTCACATCCCTAAAGGTTAGTAGTGCGAGCAAGTCACGAAGTAGACCAAGCAGGCAGGCAGGCAGGAACGGCGTGCAAGAGAGTCACACGCTGGGGCACGGGGCAACAGGGCACCGCAAGGGACCCGGTTGCAAGGCATCGTAGCGGGGTCCACGGGGAGCTTAAGTAGGACTGGGCGTCTGACATCAGGACGGGGGCGGAGTGCGCTTTGGCGGGAAATGGGCTATATCAGCATGGTGACAGCATGCGCACGCGCCTAAGGAGCCCAGGGTAATGGCGTTTCCCCCGTGGAGACGCTCACGGAGCTGTATTATATATTTGAGAAATGTCTCTAGAAAGTTTTATTCCCAAATACACAAGTTCACCCGTTGCTATTGCAAAAGTAAAGGACCTCTCCATTTTGATAGTAACCATCCAGAGCTCTTGGCTCTGTCTTTCCCTATAACCAGGAAGCTGTGGGAAAGAGAAGCCCCTTGCAAAATCTTGATTTTCAGTGCCTGGTCAGTAGTTCTGACCGGATACTATACAGCACATTTGAAAATTTCGCTGTCTGGTCCAAAACCATGCAGTTGGCAAGCCTAGCTATGTTTTGCAATGCTTTAGTGTTTGTTTTTTAAAGCCACATTTTATACCAAAAAAGCCAATTTGTTCCTTCTAGTGCCAGTTAAGAGGCCCAAGTACGCCAATGAATCAAGCTGAAAAATAAGAGGATTTTGTTGTTTTAATTTATTACATATAGGGGCCAAAGTAATAAGCCTCACTGAGCCTACTGTGGGTTTTTATTTGTGTTTTAGCCAGGGTTTTTTGGTACTAATGTTATTTATTTATTTGAAACAATTTCTATTACGCCTATAATGGACACCCTTGCTAGGCGGATTCAAACAACATAAAATACAATAAAACATATATTTATTTAAATTAAACAATCCATAGTCTATTAAAAGTAATTTAAAAAAAACACTGCAGCATCAAACACTATTTGCAAAATCAAAAGGCTTTCAGTTGCTTGCAAAATGTTAATACATCATCAATATTTCTCAATGACTCAGGCAAGGCATTCCACAACAATGGCCGACAACATAAAAAGCCCTTTTCGAGTTTCCATCAAATGAGACTGTTTAATAGAAGGTTCTTGCAACAACAATTTGCCTTGGGACCGCAAATTACTGGTTGGCATGTATTGTTTTTGAAGTACTGCCAGATAAGACAGACTCTCAGTTTTTAAGGCTTTAAAAACCAGCATCTGCATTTTGAATACCCTCGGTACCGGACTGGTTTCAAAATGGCGCCGATCGCCTTTGCCCTCACTATGTCACAGGGAGCGACGGTCGCCAGTGAGGGCAAAGGCGATCGACGGTCGCCAGTGAGGGCAAAGGCGATCGGCGCCATACTGGCAGTCAATCGCCTTTGCCCTCACTTTGTCACAGGGAGCGACTGTCGCTCCCTGTGACATAGTAAGGGCAAAGGTGATCGGCGCCATTTTGAAACCAGTCTGGCACCGGCACCGAGGGTATGATTGAAGGGATGGCTCCCGGACCCCCCGCTAGACGACCAGGTACAATTAAAAGGTTTTTGGGGGGGTCGGGAGGGTGGGAGAAGCAAAGGGGTAAATTGTAAAGGGTCGGGGTGGGTTTTTTTTTATCGGGCCATCGGCGTCATTTTTATCAGTGGTAGCCAAAATGGCGCCGATGGCCTGAGAGCGGGAGATTGCGCCAGGCCTCCCCCCCCCCCCCCCACTGGACCACCAGGTAATTTAACATTTTGGGGGGGTTCGGGAGGGTGGGGGAGGGTAAAGGATTGGTTTTAAAGGGTCGGGGTGGTTTTAGGGGTTGTTTTGGTGTGCCGGTTTTCCCGCCCTCCCCCCAAATAATTCCCGTACTCGATTTAACGATTTTTCACGATAAATCGAGGGAATTCCTATTGTATCGAGTCCCTTACCGATTAATGACGATTTTAAAATTATCGGACGATAATTTAAATCGTTAAAAAATGATTCACATCCCTAGTCTGAACACTTGAAAGAACTTAAGTAACAAAGTTGATTTGTGCAGTTCCGGTGTCAGAATATGAAGGACAGATATATTACAAAATTCTTGTGGTTTTTCTGAACAAAAAAGTGTGCCATATCTGTTTACAAGATTGAGATAGTTGGATAACATAGTTGATACTTTTTTCATTCTGAAGATTTGTCTATATTAAGAGCTTTGGTCTTGCATATTTTCTTCATTTGGATCTGCTTTTTATTTTTGGAAAGATGACCTTTCGGTTTTAACTGCCGCTTTCACCTCACCATTAAACTATGCTGCATGTCATTTGGTCTTCCTTTGCCCTTTTTTAATGCATGGGATACATTTTATCTGGGCTTTAATAGTATTTTTAAACAGTGTCCACATCTCGTGCAAACCCTTAGGAGGTATTTTTCAAAAGAGTTACACAAGTAAATATTTCATACTATTGTAGCAATTTTCAAAAGCCATTTATTCAAGTAAATCCTATGGTCAACTGAATGGCACATATTGTAGCAATTATCTAAAGCTCACTCGAGTAAAATGCATTTACACCTGTAAAACCCAATTTTAAATATGCAAATGCTTTTGAAAATTAGGCCCTATACCATTGCAATAGCTATTCATATTTTTTTTTCTAATTTTCTCGTTTTATCATATCTGTATCTGAAACAAGAAAATAAAGTTCAAACAAAGGGGACAGTTTAAGCACAACATGCAACACTGTAATTAAAAACTGATAACCTTATCTGATAAATAGTGCTTTCTAGTTCCTTTGTTTAATTTCAAAAATAGAGAAGTTGCTTTTTATTGGAATAACTAGCTAAGAATATCGAATAATTCTGTCATGTGTTGGGCATTTTAAATTACAAGTGTGTTTTTTTAAAGGTAAAGTACATTAAATTTTTCTTAAAAAGGGCTTTTTAAGATTTCTAATGCACATTATGGGCCAGATTTTATAACATGCGCGCGGGCTTAGATTTGTTCGCGCAACCCGGCACACACAGGGGGGGTGCACAATTGTGCAACCTGCGCGCGCCGAGCCGAGCAGCCTGCCTCTGTTCCCTCCGAGGGAACTTTCCTTCCGCCTCCCCCCACCTTCCTCTCCCTTCCCCTACCTAACCCACCCCCGAGCCCTACTTGAATCCCCCTCCTAACCTTTATCGAAGAAGTTACGCCTGCCTGATCTCCATCCCCCAGCAGGGTGGCTGTGCCGGAGGCCTCGGTCCCGCCCCCGGCATGTCCCCAAGCCGGTGCCCCGCCCCCAGAATGCCCCCTTTTGCAAACCCCGGGACTTACCCACGGCCTGGGGCTTGTGCGCGCCGCTGAGCCTATGCAAGATAGGCCCGGCGCGCGCAGGGGGAGGCAGGGGTAGGTTTTCGGGGGTTGCGCGTGTATCTTATGCGCGCAACCCTTTGAAAATCTACCCCTATATTTATTGGATGCGTTTTTTAGCTAAAAATATGTTAAATGTGTACACACTGTATCATATGTTGTACCCATGCAATATTTATTTGTTCTAAAGTTCCTTTACAACTCTTTTGCCAGCTTAGAAGCACCAGCTGTTAAAATAAAAGGTTTACATTTGAAAACTTTAAATGGTGCGAGTCATTGTCTTTTTAGAGGACATTGGAGATTGAAGTGATATAGTTATATGTTAATGTTTAGAATTTAGCATTCTTTTAGTTAGTTGTTTTGGTTTTTTTTTTTACTCCAGTCTTCCTTACCTCTTGGGAAATAATTTACAGTATTCCTCACCCAGTAGAAAGGGGTGGTAAATGTTTTAAATGTAACCCTGCACTATTTGGATAGGATTTTTATTTATAGTTTACCTGTTAGAAATAACTGATACTATGAGAATAGAGGACTCTATTAATACCCTGCATAAGCTAAAGTTCAAAAGTCTGAGGAGTGGCTGGGACGTGCATTGCTTCTTTGAGAAATCATTTCATTCTAAGTCTGTACTGAGAGGCACAGTGTCCTCTGCTCTTTCGTTCTCTCTTCTCTTGGATGGCTCAGACTGCAGTGCACGGTGTACGAATGTGGAGGAATTATTATTTAACATTCCTCCTGCTTTCCCGTTGTATCTTCACTTCTTCTTCTGCAGGTGAGTGCACCTTTGATTGGAGCTTTTAGCAGGAACACCTCCTTACAAATACAGGGCACTGGAAAATCCCAGACTCAGTAAAACTGATAAATTCTGTGACCTTTTTCTTACTTCTCTGGGATGCATTTTTTTTTTTTTTTTTAATATTCCTTTGGTTCTTGAAGTTTGTGTTTTCATATTTAGCTACAACTGGCTCATTCATCTTCTATTGACATAAGAAGTATCCGAAGTCATTGTCAAAGATGCAGAGGTGCCGGGGGGGGGGGGGGGGGCAATTTTGAAAAGGGCATAGCAGGGTGTGGCACAATCCCTAGCCCACTCCTTCTAGAAAAAAGAACTTATTTACATGGATCACAACAGGGATAAATGAGAAGAACAGATAGCAGCTGTCTCCCCTACCTCTGGGGGAGTCTCTTGATTTAGACTAGCTACCTAGTACATGTAAAAAAAAACAACAAAAAGGGCAGGAAACCCTTGCCAGAATTAAAATAAATGATTTTTCATCTTGTATGTCTACAGTTTGATTTCTGTCCTTGCACTTCTGTTTATTCTCCCTCATCTCGTAGTTTTATTTCTGCATCCTCATTCTTGCCGGTGTCTTTCTTTCATTTTCGTTTCTGTTTCATTTCCCTCTCCGAGTTAATATTTTAACACTTTCTCTTCCTTTGCCCTTTCTGCTTTCTTCTTCTGCTTGTCTTCTTTTCCTGTATGCTCTCCTCATTCCTCGTCTCCTTTCTCCTATGCTGTCTCCTTCAATTCTCATTCTCTTCCTGTTCCAATATCTCCTTAGATTCCTTGCCCTTTTCTACCAAAACCACAGCCCTCTCTTTCTCACCCCTCATCCCCAGTGCTTTCCCTTTGACTCGGTCTTCTGTATTCTCTCCTTTCCTAGTCAACGCTCTCTCCTCCATCATGGATTTCTTCTCCCTTTTTCTCTCCATACTGGGTCTGGTCCATGATACTCTCTGACCTCCCATCCCATTTTTCTTCTTTACTTCCAATGGCCTTCCCTTCATTGCCATCTTTTCTCTTCCTTCTTCATATCTTTCATTGCTTCTTTCTAGTCTCTCACCTACCCTTCCTCTCTATTTTCCTTTCTCCATTTCTATTCTTTTCCTTTGTATCTCATTCCCTCCACTTCCTTCTGCTTTTCCATGTCCATAACATATTTCATCTGTTCTGCCTTGTTGTTAGGAATTGTGGACCCTTGCCCCGAGGTGGGGTTGATGCTACCTGTGGGGTTGAGCCCCACAGGTCCCCCACCGTCGGGGGGCGAGGCTGGATGGGAACAGAGGCAAACAGGAACTTCAGCGGTACCAGCCCTCGTTCCCCGCAGGTTGAGCCCTTGGGTGCCGGGGCCGGCTGGTCTTAGGTGAGCCTCTGTATAGCTGGTCCCAGAGGAAACTGGCGGCTGGAAGCAGGGAGTGTCAGAGAGATCAGTTTCAGTCTCAGGGCGAGGCACCCTTGAGGAGAGAGAGAGCGACAGCCTCAAGGGAGGAGATGCTGCAGCAGTTCCGGAGACAGTAAGGCAGGATCATGTGGGGCTGGCTCTGAGCGGGGAATCCGCGGTGACAGGAGCTAGTGGAGTAGAGACATTGAGGCACTGCTTGAGGTGCGGAAGCACAGTAGAAGGAACTAGTAAAATAGAAGCGCTGAGAGATACCCCAAGGAGCGGGAACGCAGAGACACAGTCCTGTAATGAAGAGATGCTGAGAAGTCCCGAGCAGGAGTGTAGAGACAGCATCCCGTGATGTAGAAGTTCTGAGTCAGACCCCGAGGGACAGAAGCGCCGAGACAGGGTCTAGTGCTGTAACAGCGCTGAGCCAGGTCCCGAGGAGCGGGAGCGCTGTGGCAGGGTCCCAGACGTAGCAGCGCTTGAGGCAAGCCCGAGGAGCGGGAGTGCAGAGGTAGGATCCCAGAGGTTAAAGCGCAGGGCCAGAATCCGAGGAGCGGGGCGCAGCGACAGGACCCCGACGAGCAGAGCAGGGTTCCAAAGAACAGGAACAGGGCAGGGTAATCCAGTCCAAGTTCTAATTTCCTGGTAACAAGAACCTGTAGTCCCGCTTTTCTTGGGGAAATTGGACTGACAAGGCCATACATACAGTGAGGCAAAATCAAAACTGGATCAACCTGTCCTGAAAAAAAAATGCAGCCAGAATGCAGTCCTACAAATGATTGGGTCTCAAAAGCTCTTGCACAACATCTTTGGATAATTCTTATATCTGGTCAATAAAAGGTATTGTAGCTTGCAAACAAATCGAGTTTTCTCCAAGAATGATAGTTTACTAGAACTCTGCATTTAAGTAAATTTGAACTATAAAACCATGCATGCACCTGGCATAAAACCAGGAGTGGATCAGTCTATCCCCAAACTGCTAAACTAATTAGTGACCGCTTATACAACTGGAATTCTGCAGCCAAAATGTTACAATTTTGGCATATTTATCATTTAAACAGTGGAAAAACTCTCTGCCTATGAAAGAAAAATGTTTCTTTTGCTAATTAAATATCCAACAGCCTGTTATCACAGCTGTATACCTATTTACAGATATAATAAAAGAGGCTCTTATCTGTCTTCTGTGCAAACTCCTTCTGGATATATAGTCATAAGTGAAGTGCCAAATGAAAGCTCATAAACTTGCAAAACAGTATGTGCAAAGGTCTAAAACTTAATAATGGGACTAGGTTCTGTGGGTTTCTGTTTCAGTACCTGACAAATACCATTAGTTTTCAGCAAGTAAGTCATTAACTCAAAATACGTCTTCTAATGCTAACCAGTCAATGAAATGAATGTAGATTTATGATCACTATCGCTACTGGACCTTGTCTGAACGGAAGTGTGACATAACATTAATGTTGTGCTGTTATAACTAAGCTAGCAATGTCCTGTGATATTGTACAAGGAATATCACACGTAAGATGTGTGAATTAATTCTACTCAACATAGGTAAGGCCATTCTTAGAATACTCTGTCCAGTTCTAGGCCCCAGTTTTCATGGATGATATGGAGAAACCAGAGAGGTAATATGACCTAGGAGGACAGGTTCAGGACCAGCATCATCATCAGACATTAGGGGGCATTACCTCTCTTCCCCCCTTCCCAGTTTCCTGACTGTGCTCCTCCACCCCAAGTTGTAAGTAGGCAGGACACGATTATGCTGGGCTGTGTTCTTGATTTGTAACAGTGATACGAACGCCTTTGAGAAGGGAGAGAGTGTGTGTACAGTTACAGACTCAGTGCAAAGAAAAGGTTATGGAGGTATTGAAATAGAAAGATATATTTTAAAGAAACATAGAAAAGAGAAGGAGAGCAGTCTATGACAAAGCATCTATAACTTTTCTACATTCTCCCTTTCCAAGGAAATAGAGGTGAATGAATAATAATAAAAATAATAATAATAATAATAATAATAATAAAAGATGATATATTTTTATTGGACTAACCTTTAGTATATTTCTTGACTATGGTATGATGGTGGGACTGTCATTGTTTGATAACCCTCAGAGTAGGAATGGGCCTGGGCCTGGACCCAATTAGAGCTGGCTAGAACAAGACCAGGACTGGCCTGACACCGGGATCTTCTGCCTGGACTGGCCAGCTCCCCCCTCAGGTTCTGTGGCCAGCAGGACTTAGCAGGAGGTGCACCCATGAGAGCTAAGAGGACACCTACAAGGGCAGGGCTGGGCTGCCACTGGGTCAGGGAAATGAAAGGGTGCCCACAAAACCAGACAGAACAAACCCAGGACTAGACAGATTCAGGACAAACAAAACCAGAAGACCACAAAACTAGGGACAAACAGACAAGGACAACCAACAGGACAGAACAAATACACAGATCAAGAAGGCCGTAAAACTAGGGCCAAACAGATAAAGCAGAAGGCCAAATACAAGACTAGAGACAGAGCTAGAGCAATGGAGGGCCACAAAAAGGACCAGATTTGGATGCAAGCTGAGCTACTGAACTCACCAAGGGAAAGGCTTACATCCTGTGGCAGTGCAAGGAAACATGGCCACCTGCATGATCCTCACTGAGCGCCCCCCGCTGACAGAAGGGGAGCATTGCTCACAGAGCCTTACATCACCACCCCCTAAAAAGGGAAGCTTCTATATGCCCTAGCATATATGCCCCCCCTCCCCCTTCCCCCAAGCCCAACTGAAAACAGAGTCTGGCTGAAGTGGAGTCTGCAGAGCAGAGCCTGGAACAGCTTCTGCTGCTGCTGGATGAGTGGAGTCTGTGAAGTGAACTGTGGAACAGCTGCTGGTGGTGCTGGTATAGGATGCTAGCTAGGTCTCCAGAGTGGGCTGTGGAACTAATGCTGATGCTGCCTTTGGGAGTACATTCCTGGGAATGGAGTCTGGAGTAGCATGGATTGGATTTCCAGAAGCAGAGCCTGGAGCAAGCATAGAGCTAGAAGCATAATCTGACTCCTTTTCAGAGGAAAGGTGTAGGTCTTGAAACATAGATAACAAGGCCCCAGCAGGAAGAGGTTCTGGCTTGGAAGGCATACAATTCTTGGGTGCCAGAGATGACTTCACTAATGAGACAAGCACAGAGGCTGTACAAACAGCAGAGGCTGCCTTCTCTGGCGCTAGGGCTGGAGTCACTTATGCAGGTGGCCGACAAGCCACACAGTTATCAGAGGTATTACTTGAGAAGCAAAAAACAGAAGATCCAGAGTCCGGGTTTTCTACTAGAGATACAGGTTTTTCTGCAAATGTAGGGAGCTATCCATTTGTGTCTGTCATTTGAGCTCGGGAGTACAGAGGATCTGGGTGGGAGATACCCCCAGAAATTCTGATGTATCTATTTGTGGGAGGAAAAAGTGTTTAAAATAATTATAGTTTGTAATAATGATGTTTGGCCACTGGATGGCATTTCTTGATAAAGAGAGCATTGAGTGATGTGATGTAATGCATTTGGGGAAAAGATATATGTCTTTTCCTTTAAAATTTGGGGGCGGGAAGGATTCCTATTAGATCCCAAGTTTGAAGCAAAAGATATAAAAGAGTGGGGTTTTAGTGGTTTTTGCCCTTTCCTCCCTTGCCCTCTCTTGTATAGATTGGGAAGCAGGGACTCCAGGAATGTGATCACACTGGAGTACCCAATATAGGGCTTGTGAGGCCCGGGGGACCCTTCAAATGGAATGGGAACCTGCAGGGGCTCTTCCCCTCAAGGGGAGACACCCAAATATGAGAAGAATTGAAGGAGACGTCCATTCACCAGGACTGGACCGGAAGCCAAGAAGAACCAGAATGCAAGGAACTGGGATCTTCCCTCCCAAGGGAACTACCATCCATCAAAAGGAAAAGTGTAGGAGTAGGGTGAGTTCACCCAGTGGGGAGCTGCCCTGAGGTACTCCTTCTGTGTGGGGTCCGCGGAACCTAATATAGATGTAAAGGAGAAATGTCCTCCTTCTCCAGAGGAGTTTTCCATAGTGGTGAAGTGGAGAGGCCAGTGGTCAGCGAGTGGAATGGTGTTGACTTCCTCCCAAGAATTTACCCAAAAAGGTGCAGAGCTGGTTGTTCTGAGAAGGAAAGAACTGTGTATTGAGGTATTGTCTCAAGAAGTCCTTACTAGTGATGTGTTTGGGGAAAACCAGCCTGGAAGGGGAGATTTGTATAAATAGGTTTAGGACTGTCGTGGGGTGTGAAAAGTGCCCTGGTAAAAGTGATGGTGTATTGTATCGTCATGGAATTTTTGTGCTAATGTATTTGTGTGCCCCTTGGATGACAGTTTTGACATGGGTATGCCTGAAGGAAAAACCAACCAGCTCTCCCATAGGGCTGAAGGAGAGAAAAGGTAGTGAAAAGTATAACATGGTGACTCCCGAGGTCAGCAGTAACTGTAATATTCTCTGTAAGGAAGCCGATGATTTTTTTCTGACTTGTTCAGTGTCTTGTGAAACTCCTTATCATCCATGTAAATAGTTTTGGCTAGCTGGATATACCAGAAAATGAGGTTGCAATGTGCGTGTGGCCTTCGGGCCTTCTGCCCTGCCTTGTCTTGCTGTGCGTGTGGCCTTCGGGCCTTCTGCCCTGCCTTGCTGTGCGTGTGGTCCTCGGGCCCTCTGCCTTGCCTTGCGGTGTGTGTGGCCTTCGGGCCCTCTGCCTTGCCTTGCCTTACCTTGCGGTGTGTGTGTGGCCTTCAGGCCTTCTGCCTTGCCTTGCCTTACCTTGCGGTGTGTGTGGCCTTCGGGCCTTCTGCCTTGCCTTGCCTTACCTTGCGGTGTGTGTGGCCTTCGGGCCCTCTGCCTTGCCTTGCCTTACCTTGCGGTGTGTGTGTGGCCTTCGGGCCCTCTGCCTTGCCTTGCCTTACCTTGCGGTGTGTGTGTGGCCTTCAGGCCTTCTGCCTTGCCTTGCCTTACCTTGCGGTGTGTGTGGCCTTCGGGCCTTCTGCCCTGCCTTGCCTTGCTGTGTGGGTGGCCTTCGGGCCCTCCGCCATGTCGTGTGTGTGTGTGGCCTTCGGGCCCTCCGCCCTGCCGTGTGTGTGTGGCCTTCGGGCCCTCCGCCCTGCCGTGTGTGTGTGTGTGTGTGTGTGTGTGTGTGTGGCCTTTGGGCTCTCTACCTTGCTACTAGGTCCCTGACCCAGCCTGGACTCTGACTCTGCTTGCCTGCCGCCTGCCCTGACCCAGCCGGGACTCTGACTCTGCTTGCCTGCCGCCTGCCCTGACCTAGCCTGGACTTTGACACTGTTTGCCTGCTGCCTGCCTAGACCCGGCCTGGACTTTGTCCCAGTGGGTGCTCTGCTCCATTTGCCAGCCATTGCCCAGCTCCGTGTGCTCCTGCCGCGGCACTTCTCTCCCGGCCATCATCGGGGGCCTTCCGGTTGCCCCTGTCTCTCTCCGCCTGGGGCCACCCTTCTGGGTGGTGTTCACGACACCGGACCATTGCTCAAGTGTAACAGTATTTTACAGTTCCCTCATATGTTTTGGGAGTAGTTTTTGAGAAAAAGTATATTGATAACATTTTTATGTTTTATTTATTTGAAATATTGGTATTCTAATTACCTACTATTCTAGGCACATTACAATGATAAACAAAGGTCTTTAAGATCATGAGAGGTCTTGAACGAGTAGATGTGACTCGGTTATTTACACTTTCGAATAATAGAAGGACTAGGGGGCATTCCATGAAGTTAGCAAGTAGCACATTTAAGACTAATCGGAGAAAATTCTTTTTCACTCAACGCACAATAAATCTCTGGAATTTGTTGCCAGAGGATGTGGTTAGTGCAGTTAGTGTAGCTGGGTTCAAAAAAGGTTTGGATAAGTTATTGGAAGAGAAGTCTATTAACTGCTATTAATCAAGTTTACTTAGGGAATAGTCACTGCTATTAATTGCATCAGTAGCATGGGATCTTCTAGGTGTTTGGGTAATTGCCAGGTTCTTGTGGCCTGGTTTGGCCTCTGTTGGAAACAGGATGCTGGGCTTGATGGACCCTTGGTCTGACCCAGCATGGCAATTTCTTATGTTCTTATGTTCTTAAGGTTGAAGAGACTCAAACAATTTGAAAGCTCTTAGGGCGTGTAATTTTCAACAGTGTTCATAAGTATGTGCACACAAGGTTATGCCTGTATTTTATAAACTGTGACGGGGCTGCCCAGAAAGTATACTTGTATGCTTCAGTGCATTTTTTAATGCAAGGAACTGCATATTTTCTATGCCTATTTCATAAAGGTACATGCACATATTTTATGTGCAAAGTGATTCTACGATATGTACGCATTTACCACAGTTAATTTGTGGAGACACTAACTCCACTTATGAAACTACTTGTGCAGCACCTTTAATCACCAGTTCACCAACACTTCCATCAGTTCACCCAGACCCTTCAACACTTCACCATGCTACACACCATTTAACCTAGACCTCCCATCCAAATACTGTAGATAAAAGGCAAGTGCAATTTTTTTTCTGCACCTCAATTAACAGATACAAAAGTGTGCATATAAGTTTGACAGTGTATGCATGTATACTGTTTACAAAATACTAACTTGTGCACAAACTGCTGAACCCTATCCCTGAATGCCCCAAACCACTGCCTTTTTTTTTGTTTGTTTATCCTTATGAGTGACATTGCTGGTGCACATATACTTTAGACTTTTACAAAATACTACTTGTATGTGTACCTACTACTTACGTGTTAGTTCCAATTTTGCATGCTGAATATTACTCCCTGTGACCGAGTATGCTAATTTTCCCCCTTAAACCTGTGTGGGACTAGTCTAGATGCCTGGTCCACCTTAATTCCCTTGAGAGAGAACTCTGTGGGCAGGGCCCAGCAGGGGACGAACGAGAACTGGGACCCAAGTGGGGATAGTCAGACCAGGCCCAGATCTGCTGGAGGCAGGCAGCTCCTGTGGAATAATGCTATCCAAACAATGAAGCTGTAACGAAGCTGTGAGTACTAAGGGAAACAGTACAAGACTGTGAGCAATGGAAGTACACTGTTATAAAGTTAAGACAGTCTACTAATGTTTGTTTGTTGAAGCTGCAAATAAAAGTTCAATATGCTTTTGAAAGGCTGGAGTCAGACTTAGTTTGTGCCTCCAGGCCTGGGGGGATCATTGTCCGGGTCCCACATATGGTGTCATTCTTGAGATATATTTTCTAAAGCATCGCACAGAGAAAAAGCCAAAGCCTCCAGAGGGAAGGAAGAAAAGTGTATATGTTTAAATTACAGAGAATTGTGAAGAGAACCTGTGGTTCTAAAATAGTACCTAACTCAGGGGCCTGTGGCTCCACGACAAATAACTCGCTGCGCGATGGTGCAACGTGCTGGGTGATGGTGCAATGTGGCACACAATGACACAACGCTGCACACGAAGCCACAACACTGCATACATTATGTGATGCAGCAGGCCGCCGATTAGAATAGACATGTCCCTCTTTTTATTGCGCGCATTAAAGAGAAGCCGTGCAAGCCTGTCTTGTGCGGTGTGTATAACTTGGGGAGATCGGTGAGAGTAAGGGACAGGCAAGGGGAGGGGGTTTCTAGGGAAGGCGGGAAAGAAGGCCAATAGGAAAAGGACCACCTCCAGAGGCGGTTGGGGTGGGGGGAGATGGGACAGGGGGGTATCCGGAGATCCCTGGGTTCTGAGACTTGGGTTTTTTCCTTCTTTATTTTCTGAAACCAAAGCAAACCAAAACAAAACAAAACTCAAAAGAAATGAAAAAAGGACACATACGAAATGACACAATTAACCATACAAAACTTTTTGCTGCACACACTCCTAGTTTCTTTATAGAACCATAAGAATAGGGTTTTTTAGTTTTCACAGAATCTGATTTTAGAGAATAGGAAAGTCTGAACAGCTGAGCACCACTGGGCCTGAATTTATATGACTGCATTATTCCAGCCTTGGAGAAACTTAGGGCCTCATTTTCTAAAGTATCCCAGGCCTGCAATGCTTTAGGTAATGAGGGGCGGGGGGGGGGGGGGGGGGTGTCAACCCAGGGGGGCGGTCCTGCGCTAGCTGGCAGCAATCGCACCGCTGCGGTTTGTAATCAGTAGGGGGTACTACCTAGTCGGACAAGAGATTGATATAATTGTGCGATACTTATTCTTTCCTGTTCTTCAGTTTGAGAGAATCCCTCAACCTTCACCTGGAAGTCATCTGCCATGCTATCTTTAGACAAAGTACATATATAATATTTTAAATGCAGATATCCATAGACCTGTTTAGTGTCCTAAGCAAACTGAGAGATCAGATCCTGAAAAGTCAAGACATCTCCATCTGCATCAACTGCATGAGCTATGTGATGTACCTGTATGTAAATGGCTACCTGATTTAAAAAAAAACAAAAAAACCCCCGATTTTCTTGTATTGGTAAAAATATAGATTCCCTGGCACTATATGTTCTAGTTTCACACAAAGATTAGCCAAGGCTTCCTCTAAGGCGCAATGCAGGTGGCAGCTTTAAGAAGTTGGCATGGAGGATTTATCTAAGATGCAGAGGAGTTACTAACTAGGTATTCCCAGTATCGAGGGCTATAATACAGAATGCCTCGTGTGGCATGGAAAGGATTAGCTGTGTAACACCTCTCATTATACTCCTTTAGTCGAGGAGAGCATTTCCCTCGTGCCAGGCCCCCCAACATATACCTGATGGGTATTCTTGCTCTTTTACCCCACCAAATAATGTGGGAACACATAGCATAACAGGTTGACATCTCTTTTTTGGAACTGTAAGGGTGTGTTCTCCAGCACAAAAAAGAGGTAATCTCAGGCGACATGATCAAAAGCCTTCTCAGTGTCAAAACTTATCAAAAGAAAAGGCATGACAGAACTTTTACTTCTGTTCAGGAGGGACAAAACCTTCCACACATTTAAAAAAAAATAAAAAATTGTCTTCTCACAAATCCCATGGTCTTCAGCCACTAAACTTGGCATTGAAAGCGCTAGTCTATCTGCGAGAATATTTGCCAGGAGTTTCAACTCGAAATTTTGCAGAGATATAGGACTGTAGGATTCCACTTTTTGGCAGCATGGTGATTAGAGCCTTGTTAGAGTCAATAGAGAAAATGTTGTAGCTCTTTAAGATATGCAAATATGGCCTTCAAAGGTAAAGGGACACAGGTCTGCAACATTTTATAGAACTCTCTCCCCCCCCTCCCCATTAACATTAGGGTCAGGCGCCTTTTAGAGAGGAGTCTTCTGTATCCCCAACTGAATCTCCTGAGTAGTGATCGGAGCATTCAGCACCTCCATTGAGAGGTTGTAAACCATGGGAGTGCAAGCCTCAGAAAAAGCGTCTCTGACTTCCTCATTGATAGGTTCTCTGGAACAGAGCTATATAAAATAATTTAGGAATGCATTTTGAAGTCCTGCTGTAGAGTTAATCACTGATTTCTTTTGCCTCTAATTGCTGCAGTATATTTGGTGCCCATCTTACTCTTGACCATTGATGCCAGACGTTTGCCTGTCTTATTCCCAAATTGGTATAATTGCTGATTGTAGTAGAACATAGATTTCTGTGCTCTTTGGTGAATTAGCGAGTCAAATGCTGTTTGGGAACAAATAAAATTAGCTCTCGCCTCCTCTGTAGATTTTCCCATCATCTGTAGCATGTCAGGACGTACCTGGTTCTCTAATCTTATTATTTTCTTGTCCATATTGTTGTGGTTCTCTGAAAATAGATGTTTAGAGCCAACAGCTGTAGAGAAAAAGTTCTTTATTTAAATGTTATAAAATAATATAAATATTAAATAAAACGGTGCCTTTTGGAGAAGCAGAGTTCCACGCAAGGCATCACCATAAATTCCCTCTCAAATAATTATACTGATAACACAGCTTTATATAGAATTTTTACTTGTATATTTTCATCCCCAAACTAGGTTACATAATTGTCAAATTTTCTGTGACTGGCTTTCTATTATAAACAAATAATCTGAATGGCCATATGGTAATTTGCTTTCAGCCTCCATACTAATTATACTTGCCTCATATGTAAATGATGTTATCTATGGCTCACAATTAGTTGGTATGTCAACTGTTCTTGAAAATTCAAGAATGTTCTATAACAGTGGTCCCCAACCTTTTTTGCACCAGGGACCGGCTTCAAGCAAGACCATTTTTCCATGGCCCGGCAGGGCGGGGCAGGGGCGGGGCTTTGGTCATATGAGGGCGGGGTTATGGAGGGGGTTGGATTTTAGTGCACACTTATCATTTAATTATGACATTTATAATGTGAATGTGACTCAACTCACCATAGTTTCTCATATGCATGGCACACTGACCCATGATCGTCACGGGGCTAGATGTAAAAGTACAGTTTGTATCCACGGTAACCCCCCTGACCCACAATAATGGATGTAAAGCAGGATTATGACATTCCCCATACAACTCACCCTACAAAAAAGATATTCTGGTTCTGGTGACATCTCAGTAACAGTAACTCAAACTCCTTCTACTTCCAGGCTCAATAGCCCTACTTATGAAAAGACAGCAGTTTACCACCAATGCATGTCCTCTTGAGAAAACAAAACAAATAAGACCGATACAAACGCTTACATGCTAGCAAAATATTTCATCTCGGTAACAGACACAGAACCGACCTAACATACTCCCAGGATCTGTAGTAATGCACATAAACTAATCCGCACACAGTTACACCTGTATTATGGAATACACTCAAACAGGAGCAACCCTATCTATGAAAAGGCAACACTACAAATATTAAATCAGGTCCTAAAAACCAATACACCTCTTATTAGGAAAACAGAACTAGCAAGCAGCTATAGATCCCCACACAGAAATAATTGTAAAACTATACTAATAAGCAGAATAAATGTTTCAAAACAGCTATGAACAGAATAACATCCAACAATTAAAAACTCATAAAAACTATTAAACATTCTCCAAACACCAATAAAATATTTCAAAAAAGCAGACATCACACAATTAAAATGGCAGTCAAGAAAAATAAACTTAAAAAGCCACTTTTACTTACCACCTCCAGCAGCTGTCCTACTCCCCTTCCCTGCAGGCCATGGCACATACCAGAAGCAGCAGTAGAAGCTAAGCTCCAGACTTATGGTCCTCTTCCTTAGTGCCCATGACTCACACACACACACCATACCAGTCATGCCCCCATGACCAGTTTCTGTCTCTCACACACCAATCATCTCCCAAACAGTCTTTGGCACACACACACCAGTCACCTTCCTGAACAGTTTCTCTCATGCCATACACACACACAGGCTTCCCACTCCCGTGTTCTACTTACATATATGGGCTTCTCACTCTCATAATCACTTTCTCTGTCACACACACACACACACACACACACACTCACCAGTCTCTCACTCCCATGTTCTCTTTCAGATATACAGGCTTCTCCCTCCCATGATGTGTCTCACACACACCCAGGTTTCTCACTCCCATGCTCACTCTTCACATGTACAGGCTTCTCATTCCCATAATCACTTTCTTTCTCTCTCTCTCACACACACACACACACACACCAGTCACCTGATCTCTCTCATGCATATACACACATACACACACATACACAGACTTCCCACTCTCATGTTCTCTTTCAGATATACAGGCTTCTCCCTCCTATGCTGTGTCTCACACACACCCAGGTTTCTCACGCCCATGCTCACTTCTCTTCACATGCACAGGCTTCTCATTCTCTCTGTTACACACACACCAGTCTCTCTCATTTCCATGCTCACTCTCCACGTGCACAGGCTTCTCATTCCCTGAATCACATTCTCTCACATTCACACACTCCAGTCTTTTTCTCTCACACACACCGTCACCTTACCAAGCAGTCTCTCTCTCTCATGCATGCACACTCACCCAGGTTTCTCACTCCCATGCTTTCTTTCACCCCCACAACACCAGGCTTCTTACGCCCATGCTTTCTCACATACCCAGACTTCTCACTTCCATGCTTTTTCTCTCTCACACACACACACATCAGTCACCTCCCTGACTAATGTCTCACACTCTCACATACACATCAGTCATCTCCCTGAGCAATCACTTTCATTGTCTCTCACATACATATACACACACACACACACTCACACACACATCAGCTCTCTGACCAGTCAATCACACACATGCTGGCTGCCTGCTTCTCTCTCTTTCTCTCACTCACTTCCTCTCCTCTCCCCCCCGAGCACAAACGGTAGCTGCACCTCCTCCTCCAGCCCCGCAGGCCAAGAAAGAAGAATCCCATCGGCCGCGGGAGGCTCACGTTGCTGTCTCCTTTACCTATTATCAGCTGCTTCGATTGCTCGGGGGCCGATGCTACTGTCGCCGCTGCTATTTTTTTCATGCGGCACGACTCTTTCTCCTTCCCGCGCACCGCGTATCACTTCCTGTTCCGGGTCAGAGGGGGGGGGGGGCGGGAAGAAGAAAAGGCCAGCCGCGGATGCCACAGCTTTTTTTTTTTTGCACCGCTGCCGTGCCCGCTGGGATAGCCCAGCGGCAACGGCAGCAGGGAAGGAAGAGCAGCGGGAGAGACCGGGAGCGCGTGACACACCTGCCGGTGCTTGGCGGTGCCGCGGACCCGCAAAAATCTCCCACGGCCCGGTCCCGGTCCGCGGACCGGTGGTTGGGGACCCCTGTTCTATAATATTAGATGGAATGTCAACTGGCCTCATGTCTGTTCTATAACCTTATAGCTCAGCATCTTATCTAACTTACAGCACCTGTGTGTCTAAGAAAACAAGTTCAAGGATAAAGCACAAATGTCATGCTTATGTTAGAAATTATAAAACCGCCTATGATCAAAAATAAAAAATTTAGGAGTGTTGCATTTGGCAGTCCGCAGGCTGCTCCTGCGAACCGCCGCACTCTCTTTCACCGGCTGGGCCAGTCCAGCTGCCTCTCAACGCAGTGAAACATCACCATCTAGCCAGGTGACAGGACATTACTCCCTGATGCAGCGGGATGCTGCCAGTAGGATGCCGCCAACAGCACGTGCCATGCCTTCGCTTAGGCACCCATGCATACCATTTCCTAGCATTTAAAGGGACAGAGGCAGGAAAGTCCCCATGGCCCCTAGATATAACATCATCATCAGAGCTGCCCTATATAAAGGCAGCTCCCCAGAAGCAACTTACTTCAGCAATGGGTTCAGCTATCGTGAGTAGTGCGTGCTCCTTCCTAGCTTGTTTCAGTCTTTATCTTCAGCCTGTTCCAGTCCTCGACTTCAGCTTGTCCCAGTTCTCAGCTCCATCTACTCAAGTCCTTGCCTGCCCAACCTGATCCCACCTTGCCTGTCGGCCCTATCCATTCCTCTTTTTCTTCCTCGAATGGATACTTGGTTTGACCTCTGTTCATCTGTGGGGAAGGTGTCTCCAGGTAAATGTCCCTCCAGGGGACCTTTCCTTCCTGTGATTACCTCTCGAGGGCCTTTCCTCTTGGGTTGTATTGTTGGTAAAGAAATTTCTCAGTCTTGTAACTAAGCAATTATCTTTTATTAAGTAAAAGTAGGAAATAAGAGACAGTTGAGAATGCGAGAAATATAGTAGGTTCTCGGGAGTAGATTGAGACAGTTCCAACAATGACTTGCCTCAGAATCTACTCAAATGATACATGGCATACTGCTTTCTTATATACAATCGTTGATAGCAAAGTGCTTTACTATTTTTTTTCTTTTCCGGGACTTCCATATAAGAGATGGAAAAATACTGAATCTTCTCTAAAACTATGGCTAATGTTAAAGGTTGCCAAGTGTCTTATCTGAGATATACTTTTTCTCTACACTGGCTTCTGGCCTTGGGCTGCTCATGTTTCTCACAGAAATGCCTGTTTTTCACTTGTGCTCCATTTTTGCTGAGTTAGTCCTTTTATTATTTATTATTTAATCCAGACTATCTTCACCTCTGCCTGGACTCTGGATATGCCTCATTGCTGCCTGCTCTTGACCTCTGCTTGGACCCTGGATATGCTTGACCACTACCTGCCTCTGACTTTTGCCCTGACCTTGAGACCTCTACTTGCCACCTGCCTATGACCTTCGCCTGGCCTCAGACCATACCTCCAGTCATCAGTAGAGACCCTTGCCTAAATTCTGCTAGCCCTGACACCTAAAGGCTCAACCCGAGCCATGTGTGTCCGGGTGCACAAGCAGAGATATGCTGGAATTTTAAGCCATGCACGCATTTACATGCATAAGACTTAAAATATGCCTCGTGTGCATCAGCATGGTCCTGATTCTAAGAGGTTGCTCAAACTGCCTCATGTATCTTCCATTGGACTTTGCCAGCTTTACACGCATATGTAAGCGGATTTTAAAACATGCTCTCGTGAGGGGCATTCCCAGTTTTTTTTAATTAATCCACAGGTTTGCCCAGTCAATTTTGAGGTCATACAGACCCCTCTGGTTCTTCATCCTGAACACCCACCAGTGGACATGATCCCTTATCCTGTCATGTAAACCGAAAAGCGTGAGATCTGCAGACTTGTACCTCATCAGGAGCAGTAGTAAAATTATGTAGCTTTCAAGCTGCCATGCGCTGCAGCCTCTGGTTTTAAAATACGGACTTTGCCGCAGAATGTTCATGCTCCACCTGCAACTCCTCCCCTTTTCCGCCCCCTTTCTGTTACTTGCGCATGAGTATATACACCTGTAACTTCCGGCTTTTAAAATACATGGCGCTCGCACGCAGCCCACATACTTACATATATGGGCTTTTTAGCAAGAGCAATGCTTTTAAAATTTGGTCCTAGGTGAAAACACTAAAAGATAATCATTCTGAGACAGGGATGCACGTGCCTGAGATACATACGTATAATCACGCTCAGTCCAGTATAGGATATGCCATGCATCTAATGGGCCTAGTTGTTTATAAAGTAAAGAAATACCTTTATGTGAGATTTATTTATTTGTTCATTTTTATATACTGACATTCAAAAATATATCACATCGGTTTACATGACAAATAAAAGCTAAAACATTCAATAAAAGCGAAACAGGAATAAGGACATTATAAAACAATAAAACATCATAAATTCAGTCAATTTCTAATGCATAAATCTGTAACAACATAAGAGGTCATTTGTCATCATGACCTGTAAAATTCTAATAAATAAGGAATGTAATTAAATATTAAAAACTAAAAGAAAGTGCATACAATTCCTAAAATACTGATAAACAAATACAAATATAAGCATGAATTAAAAAGGTAAAATTAAAATGATGCTAAGTGAAGGCTTGTTTAAAAAGGCATTATACTAGCAAAAGATCATGCACCATATGTTGTGATCCTGCCCGCGAGGAGCGTGGGCAGGCTCTTACCTTCACGGCCAGTCAGGCCACTGACGCTGCTGCTTCTCTCTCCCTGAATCAGCTGGGGCCGTCCCCGCAGCTGTTGCCATGCGGCTGGCTCCTCTGTTGCTGTTTCTACCTTCCCCCGACGTGCTGCTGCGATCCCTGGACCTTCAGCCAGCAGGGAGGCTGTCCCTGCCGGTGCCTGCTTCAACCCCGGTCCTCGCCCGGCAGGGAGCCGTCCCTGCCGGTGCCTGGAGCTTCTCGCAGCTCCCTGCAGCCAGCACTTCTCTCTTCAGCCTTGCAGCGTGGAGCGGTGCCTGCAGCCTGCTACGGCTCCCTGCTTCCCCTGCAGCCAGCCTTACCTCTCTCTGCTTCTTCCTGCTTCAGTCCTTGTGGCTGGGAGCTGCTCCAGCCCAGGGCTGCTCCGCTGCGTCGCTGGGCCTTCCACGTGGCTGAGGACGCCACCAGCTTCCAGCTCTTCGCTCCAGCTCCCTAGGGCGCGGGCGTGCGCCTCTCTGCTCCTCTTCAAGGGCCAGCCAGGTGTGGCCCCCTGCTGACCCCTCCCTGGGCGTTGTCCTCATCAGCCCTACAAAAGGGCTCAGCGTCCAGTCTATCTTTGCCTTCGCAAGGAGTTGGTCACTCCTGAGATCCTTTGCTCCAGGAAGTCGTCCGTGTTCCAGCACTTCTGCAAGGTCCTGTGTTTCTTGTTCCCTGTTGGAGCTCCTTGTCCAGTCCTGATGTCTGCCTTCTGTTCCAGTCCTGACGTCCGCCTGCTGTTCCAGTCCCAAGGTCTGTCTCTTGATCCAGTACCCGTGTTCCAGTCCTGATGTTACCTGCTGTTCCAGATGTCCTTGTTCCAGCCCTGAGGTCTGTCTTAGTACTTGTTCCTGACCCTGATGCTTTAACCTGCCTTAGGCTGCCAGGAGTGCAGCAAACCTGCCTTAGGCTGCCAGGAGTGCAGCAAACCTTGCCTTTGGCTGCCAGGAGTGCAGCAAACCTTGCCTTTGGCTGCCAGGAGTGCAGCAACCTGCTTCTTCCCTGTGCTCTCCCGCTCTCAGCATGGTCTGCGACCAGCCTTCCAGGGCTGTGTAGGGCGCGCATGGGACAGGGTGGTCCGCGACTCAGTCCCGCGGGTGGCCTGAGTAGGGCGCCCTGAGGGACAGTGCCCATGTCTTCCTTCAGCCCTCGTTCCTGAGTCCACCTCTGTGCATCCAGTACCTCGTCCTGAGTCCACGTCTGTGCCTAAGTCCACGTCTATGCATTCTGCACCTCGTTCCTGAGTCCACGTCTTTGCCTGAGTCTACGTTGTTCCTGAGTCTCGTCTGAATCCATGTTCCAGTCTTCGCTGCCCTGGCCTCCATCCGGCCTGCCACTTCGTGCCGTACCCTGCGGCAGGTCCGAAAGGGCTGGGAACGGTCGGAGGACTGTTCTCAAGACCAACATTGCGTTGTTGGGTCTTCCGAAGCGTGCAGGTCCGGAGGAGGGCCTGTCTTCCAGTCATCACTCCAGCCTTGCTCCCGTCCAGCCCATGCTCGGGCATGCCACGCCTCCCGCGGCACCTCTTCAGAGTTCCTCTGGGGTCGAGCCGTGGCCCAAGGACACACATCTCCCAGGAGTGGGATCGCTCTCCTAGCGCTCCACAACACCATATTTAGGTCACGTCCAAGAATAAAAGCCCAGGTTGCAGATCTCGTAGTTTCTTGAGATTAGCATAAAAAGCTGTTGCTTCCTGTTCAGAGGGAATTTATTTTCTGAATATCACATCTTGCTCTTTTTACAGATATAATGCCTCTTTCTTGTGTGTGTTGGACTGGTTCTGTTTAAATAAAAAGTTTTTTTTTTTGTTTTTTTTTAAAGCAGAGTCATAAGTACTAGGGGCATATACATTACAAAGAATTATTGGGGCCCCTAAAAGAAGAACTTGTATAATAATATATCTGGCCCTGGGATCCTTAATGAGTATCTCCATCTGGGTCAAAATAGCAACACCAGCCTTTCTGGAACCAAAGGAGATCCAATACACTTCTCCAAGTCACCAACTTTGCAGTTTACTATGTTCCAAATTGCTTATGTGTGCTTCTTGGATCATAGCGATATCAGTCTGGTGACTCCTTAATATCTTGAGCCATTTCATTTGGTGATCCCGGACCTGCTACATTCCATGAGATGATTCTAATGCCCTCTGTACTAAAGGGGAGAAATAAATGCCCAAAGTTTAGAAAGTATTGAAAGTCAGGACCACCTCACTACCTTGAGGCAAGTCCTTCAAAGAATATTCTAAGATCCCCCACACATATATAGGAATAATACTCAAGTTCTTCTTTTAGTCGCTCTAGCCTCTTCAGATCCCTAAATCTACACTTCTTCCCTTCCCCCATCCAGAACATCCCCACTCCCCAACCCCCACCCCATCTCCTCCCACACCTGCTAGCACCTATGCTCCTTCCCAACTCCCATCCTTACAAATGGAACGGAGAAACCCCCCCCCCCCCCCATCACGAGGGCAATAACATTATCAATGCTATGGGGTAACCCCTCACTACCCTCATACCAAATCAACAGTAGAAAATATAGCAAAGAACACCAAAAACAAGAGAGTGTCTGCTGACTGACACAGAATCGCTGAAAAGATAACATGCAAAACTCTTTTCATCTTATTTGTCTGCAAAGGAGATTCAATGGTCTGTCAAAAAATCAAGTAGGTGTTGGCCTGCTAGCTTCAATGGCCAGAAGTTTCTTCTTTGAGTGAGAACCAGACACCACATCTCAACTGCAATCAGGGGAAAATACTCTCCAGGTCCCAGAAGCAGATCCATCATTGAGATATTTGTGCCAAGTAATTACTTTCCTGCAGCGTCCAAAAAGAAAAACAAAATTCCAGAAAAAAGTAGCACTAAGAAAAATGATGTGCAAGAATCATTGCATGAATTATTCCTGCTCCTTAAATTTTTCTTTTTGAGCTACTGAACAAGAAGGGCAATTTTCAAATACATTAACCTGGGTAAATAGTAATTTGCAGGGGTAAAATGGCTGCACTAAAAGCCGGCTCTTCTCTAAAATGCCCATGGGCTGCAGAGTGTGTATACTTCTACCTGCCTTAAAAAGAGGTGTTTATGTTGGGGGAGGAAAAACAACACACGTCCCTTCAATTTTTCAATGCATGCGCATTATTTTGCAGCTCTCCCGTCAGCCCCCACAAACAGCAGGTGCAAAGTGTCCAGATTCTTAATACACAGACTCTGCTCATGTGAATAAAAAAAACATAATGTGGCTGTCTGCTCTGTGAAAATTTCCCTAAAGTGCACATGTTAAAGGCACCCAAGCAGGTTGTACTGTGTGGGATATTTGCAAAATTGTTCCAATGAAAGACAATTTTAAAAGCCATTTACCTGAAAAACTGGTATTTGCATTAAAGAATGCATAGGATTAAACAAGGGGATCTCTGAGGGGGTGATGGGAATTGTAAAGCAAACTAGATAGGCAATAGTGGTCTTGCTGAGGTAAGTTCCTACCAGTTTTGTACACTGGGAGTGATTTTTGCCCATTCTTCCTGGCAGATTTGCTCCAGGTTGTTCAGGTTGGTTGAATGACACTTATGGCCTGCAATGTTCAAACAGTGCCACAGATTCTTGATTGGATTGAGATCTGGACTTTGACTTGGCTATGGTAGAGATTCACCTTTTTGTTATTCCATCACTCCTGTGTTGATTTGGCCTTGAGCTTGGGATCATTGTCCTGCTGAAAGGTGAACTTTCTCCCAAGTTTTAGTTTTTTAGCAGACAGAAGCAGGTTGTCTTACAGTATCTCCCTGCATGTTGCACCATCCATCCCTCCTTCAATTTTAACAAGATGCCCAGTCTCTGCTGAGGAAAAGCATCCCTACAACATGATGCTGCCATTCCCATAATTTACTGTTGGGATGGTGTTTGCTGAAGAATGGGCAGTGTGTTAGGTTTGTGCCACACAACACACATAGCATTTTGAATTTTGGCCAAAAAACTTTGTGTCTCATCTGACCACAAAACCTTATCCCACATTTTAGCTGGGTGACTCTGCTGCTTTCTGGCAAACTCCAGACATGTTTTGATGTGCTTTTTCTTCAGTAATAGCTTCTTCCTAGCCACCCTCCCATGCAGGCCATTGTAAGCAGAGTTCTTGATATGGTTGACTGGTGCACCTCCATTCCAGTCCCAGGCACTGAACTCTGTAGCTCCTTCAAAGTGTTTGTTCACCTCTCTGTGTCATCTCTTACAAGTCTCCTTCTTGCTCTGACACTGAGTTTTGAGAGATGGCCTTGTCTAGGCAGGGTCTGGGTGGTATGATGCATTTCCTCACAACTGATCCAACAGTGCTCACTGGGATATTCAAGCCCTTGGATATTATTTTGTAGATTTTTCCTATCTTGTGCATGTTGATAACTTTATCTTTAATTTCCTTAGAATCTCTGGTCTTCATTTTCACAGCTTACCTTCAAATTCAGAATCTGACCAATGGTACTGGAAATAGGGGGTCTTTTATCCAGAAAAGCTGACCTTTTATTAATGATTCACAGGTAGAGGCCAATTGTAAGCCAATTGTTAGGGTAATATCTTTTAGAGATGTGAATCGGATTCCGGTTCCGATTCACATTGTGGTTTTTTTTTTCGTCCGGCCCGATCGCGGTTTTGTTTATAGGCTGCGCCTGAGCCAATAAACAAAAAACCCACCCCGACCTTTTAAAACTAATGCCTTAGCTTCCCCCACCCTCTCGACCCCCCAAAAAACATTTTACAGGTACCTGGTGGTCCAGTGGGGGTCCCGGGACCGATCTCCCACTCTCGGGCCGTCGGCTGCCACTAATAAATTGGCGCTAATGGCCTTTGCGCTTACCATGTGACAGGGTATCCGTGCCATTAGCCGGCCCCTGTCACATAGAGGGAGCACTGGATGGCCGGCGCCATCTTTAAAAATGGCACGGGCCATCCAGTGCTCCTACCATGTGACAGGGGCCGGCCAATGGCACGGATACCCTGTCACATGGTAAGGGCAAAGGGCCATCGGCGCCATTTTGATTAATAGCAACCGATAGCCCAAGAGCGGGAGATCACTCCCGGGACCTCCACTGGACCACCAGGTACCTGTAAAACGTTTTTGGGGGGATCGGGAGGGTGGGGGAAGCTAAGGGATTAGTTTTAAAGGGTCGGGGTAGGTTTAGGGGTTATTTTTGAGTGCCGTTTTTC